>NC_045970.1:11232140-11494584 GCF_010909765.2 Amblyraja radiata
GAGAGTGTAGCCAAGGTGGTGTGGGTCTTTTGTGATATTGACTGCCATTTCAAGGAAGTATTTTCTTTCAATGGTGGGAGGTCAGTACCTGTGATGGGCTGGAGCATTCGAGTTGCCAAACCAGGCCGAGATGCAATCGGTCAGTGTGCTCTCTGCCGCACAGTTGTGGAAGCGCAACAGAATATTTGTCAACATACCAAGTCTCCTTAATTTTCCATGGAAGTAGAGGGTGCTGTTGAGCTTTGTGATTGCATTAATGTGCTGGGCTTAGGGCAGGTCTTCAGAGATGTGAACACCCAAGAAATTGAAGCTGTGGACTCTCTCTCTTTCCTCGTCCCATCAATAAGGATAGGTCCGTGGATCCTCGGCTTTCCTCTCCTGAAGTCAACGATCAGCTCCTTTGTCTTGCTAATATGGATTGGTGTTCTTGGACCATTCAATTGGATTTTCACTCTCTCTCCTATACTCCGACTCATCATTACCCATTATTTGTTTGGCTACATGGTCATGGGTAATTGGAGAGAGTAGAGTAGGGGACGGGGCACACAGCCCTGAGGTGCTCCTGTGTTGAAGGTTATCGAAGAGGAAGTGTTGTTGCCAATTCGTACTGATTGTGGTCTGTCAATGATGATGTTGAGGATCCAGTTATATAGGGATGAGGAGAGGCCATGTTTATGTGTCTGATTACAAGATTGGAGGGAATTATGGTGTTGAACATCAAGCTGTAGTCGATAAACAGCTTAATGTATGTCCTCTTATTGTCCAAGTGGTCCAGCGTAGAATGAAGAATCAGCGATATCTCATTTCTTGTTGGTCTATTGCAGCGATACGCAAATTGTACTTATTGAGACACGTCAGCTAAATCTTCTTGAGTACCGGTATTATTGATGTCCTTTTAAAGCAGGTGGGAGTCTCAGATCTCTGTATTGAGAGGTGGAAGATATTCACAAAACCTCCTGCCAGTATTTCCAGTATTTTTCTCTTTGTTCCAGATATCTGGCACCTGTAGTGTTGTGCTTCTCACTCTGCCAACATTTTGGTTTGTTCTTTTCTCTCTCTCTCTCACTGTCCTCAATCATCAATTAAAGAGATGGCTCTGAAAGGATAGTTGACTGAACATTCCCTTTCCTTTCTCCACCCTCTCCCTTTTCTGCAAACCACTTCTCCATCTGTCATGAAATGTTAAACCTGAGTCTCCACAGAATTATGCCTGACCTGCTGGGTATATCCAGAGCTTTCTGCTTTTATTTCAAATTTATAAGATCTGCATTTTGTTTAACTTCCAATGAAAGTAAAACATTGTGCCAAAGAATGCACCAGTTGAAAAGATGTTGCAAGTTAATCGTCATATTTATATGAGAATTAAATACATATCTTAAGTGCAAGGAAGAGCAAGGAAGTGCTTAAGTGCTATTAAGAGCAAGGAAGTGGCTTAATTGGTGTATACAACATAAGGTGAAAACAGTAAGTATGTTATTTCACTCCATCATTTTATCATTATTAATCGAGGAAGAGTGTGGAGGTTATGGGTAACTGTTGAGCTATAACTTAGATGTTTAGCAACCTAGGTCATATTACGTTGTAAGTTCTTTCAATCAAAGAGGATCAGTTCAGAATTCTTTCATACTGTATGGCTTTTTTTGGGACAAAACTCCCCCGTATTCTTATGTTGAGCCACCTTATGCCTCAAAAAAGATCTACATATTTTGGTAAAATTGACAGCAAGATTCTGAGCTGCAGCAAACCATCTTCGACAGAATATTTCATTACTCATTTTATAAGAGCACTTTGTTTGCAATCTCATTGACAAGGAAGAATTGCTGGAGATCCCTTATGATAAAGCAGTTTTTGCATATTCTGTAAAAGTAATTTGCTCTAAAATAAAAATCTATGGCAAACAGCTCAATCTACTGATGCAATAGAAAAACATATTTCACTATGTCATGGGTTATTGATTGGGGACGATCAGCCATGATCACAATGAATGGCGATGCTGGCTCCAAGGGCCAAATGGCCTCCTCCTGCACCTATTTTCTAAAAAAATAAAAATAAAATAAAAAATAATCCTGGCACCAGATTGCCCAGATTCCACCAGTTGACAAATTCATATAATTGTTTTAAATGCAATAGCGAAGAAACAAATTTTCTGCAGGAAATCATTTTATAGAAACATATAAAATTATAAAAGGACTGGACAAGCTAGATGCAGGAAAATGTCTCCCAACGTTGGGCGAGTCCAGAATCAGGGGTCACAGTCTCAGAATAAAGAGGAAGCCATTTAAGACTGAGGTGAGAAAAAACATTTTCACGCAGAGAGTTGTGAATTTGTGGAATTCCCTGCCACAGAGGGCAGTGGAGGCCAAGTCACTGGATGGATTTAAGAGAGAGTTAGATAGAGCTCTAAGGGCTAGTGGAATCAAAGGATACGGGGAGAAGGCAGGCACGGGTTATTGATTGGGGACGATCAGCCACAATGAATGGCGGTGCTGTCTCGAAGGGCCGAATGGCCTCCTCCTGCGCCTATTTTCTGTGTTTCTATGTTTCTAATCTGTCATCATGCTACAAGCAGTTAAATAAACTGCAATGAATAGACTCTCTGTCGTATAGCCAGTCATTCATTTGGATACAATAGTAAACTTGCAAAATATACTTTAATCCTCGCTTTGGTTCTAGGCATGATAGCTTGCATGCAGTTGATTTGTACTCTGTCAGAATACAGCTAGGCACAAGGATTCAAATGACAAACTGCACTTGCGAATTACATGCAATCAACTTTTCAGCACTGATTAGGTTTTTCACGTCAAATTAACCTGATATTTCCAATTATGATTGCAGCAATAACATTGCTTGAGAAAGGCTTTTGTAAGAACTGGCCTCCATAAACAAATAGCGAGGGAACGAATATCATTTGAAATTATTCGACCGACTGCAAAAAAACAAATTGCTCTCAGCTTTATGATTTATCTATTATGGGTACACAAAATAGTTTTGGTGAAGAATATTCTCATCTGTCCCATCCCAATGTCAATGTGTTCAAAATCCTAGTATATTAAACAATAGTCAACTGGGCTTTGTCCTTATTCAAACGGCATTTAATCACAGATGTACAACATCAATCCTGAGTATAAATGTCATGCCTTTGGCTCACATCTGATCAAATCTACATCTGTTTTGCATTTTTTTGGTTTCTTTCACACAGAACTACTGCTTCCAAACACAAATCACTTGCCACTTTACAAATGGAAGCCAACCTCTGGAAGCTGTAAATTTTGTACCATAAGGCATTCTCGTCTAAAGTACATGTCAGATTCCACTTTCTGCAGGAAAATGTGCAGGCAATGGCCATGGTAGACAGCAAACAGCCAAGCACTGCATAACATGGGACAAGGGAGATTTTAAATCCCTTATGGGCCTGTCCCACTTAGGCAGATTTTCAGGCGACTGCCAGCGACTGTCAAGTCGCAGCAGGTCACTGAAAAACTGGCCAATGGAACGGCGACACACACACCCACACACCCACACACCCACACACACACACACACACACACACACACACACACACACACACACACACACACACACACACACACACACACACACACACACACACACACACACACACACACACACACACACACACACACACCGCTTCCTTCACCAGCCAGTTATACAGGCGGGAGAGAGGGCATGTGAGGGGAGCACTATCTGAGTTAAATTCACACGATGCAAAGCTAATGTGATGCAGACACACACCACGATGAACAGGAAGGTTGGCGCTGTAATTAAGTCGGTGAAAGCACAGTGTAAGGGAAGGGTCATTTGCCATTTAAAAGAGGGGGAGAGAAAGGGGGAGAAGGGGTGGGAAGAAGCCAGAGATACACGGCTGTGAAGCTCGGCGGACATTAAAGGGCCTGTCCCACACGCGACTTTTCACCAACTGTCTTCGACCTTCAAGCTTGATGGCACTCGCCTGAAAAACCTCAAGCTGGATCGACTGTCATCAATGAAACCACAAGCTGGATTGACCGTCCGCACACACACACACACACACACATCGCAAAGGCGGGGGCCAGGGAAAGCAGGGGAGTGCTGTCTGAAATTCACACCCGCGATGAACAGGATGGTAAAAGACGGCTGGCACAGTTACAGTAAGTCCTTTAGAGAGCGGGGGGAGAAGGGGAGCGAAGGGGAGTGAAGGGGAGAGAAGGGGAGAGAAGGGGAGGGAAGGGGAGAGAAGGGGAGGGAGAAGGAGTGGAGACATTTTTAAGAAGCGAGACAACTTTTAATAAAGTTCAGCAGGCATTTAACATTACCGGTCGGTTTTCCTTGGTTCTGAAAACTCCAATGAGCCAATGCCTGGTCACCAAAGGAGATTGCCTACGTCTATCTCGACTGCCTATAACTACACGGCGACCCCACTACCACTGCATTACGAGTTCAAAAGAACCATGCCGACTAATGTTTGCTGAAAAATTTTCCCCAACCAAACAGGTATGCGGGAACTTCTCTCAAGCATTTAGGAGAGTTACTCATAGGACCACGTGTCGACCATGCTGCGAGTTTGTGGTGAGCGCAAACTCTTCTAAACTCGCAAATTAGGTCGTCATAGTGGGACAGGCCCTTAACATTACCGGTCGGGTATCCTTAGTTCTGAAAACTACTGCTAATGTATTTTTTCCCCAATGAGCCAATGAAAATCACCAGTCAGCACCGGCGAGAACCTACGACAACCTACGATCACCTGGTGACCCCCTACCGCTGCACCTACTGGACCAGAATTCTTGCTACTCTCGATGGTGGCTTCATTCTGGTCGGCGCTAATTTTTCAACATGTTGAAAAATTAGCGGCGACCAGAATGAAGCCGCGACTAGTTCCGAGAATGCGGGAACTACTCACGACCATGAAGGTGACTCCCCGGCAACCACCCCCGAACATGTGGTGACCATGTGGCGACCGCATAGTCTCCTATAGTTGCCTAAGTGGGACAGGCCCATTAGTCACTCTAAGAAGCACAATATAGCTCGTGGGCATTCTCTCTCTCTCTCTATATATAGATCTCTCATTGCCGTCTGGCCCTGATTACATGATTGGGATTCGAGGAATATCTGAAAGATCCTACTGTACTCAGAGGCCAAAGTAGCAGGTTATAATTACATTTATGAAAAGACAACAGGATTGGAAGGAGTCGGCCACTATTATTGTCTTAAATTTACTCATTAAAATCAGATCAGAGAGCTGTTTGATTTGTGTTTTTCCAATGCTCAGAGTTGGCATTTTTAGAACATACTAGACCAAGTGGGACCCGTTGAGTCCCGTCCCCTCAACGCGCGGTTGCCGGAGGGGGGGGGGTCCTGTGGCGTCACACACACACTAACCACCCCCCTTGATATTATATTAATATTATTCATTGGCTCCTTTTAGCCCATCCCCACCCTATCCACTGACGAATAGCCCGCAACTCGCAGTGGGAGAGAGGGGAAAGGAAGGGGGAGGCCAGGGAAGGGAGAGAGAGGCGAGGGGTGAGGGGGAAGAGGAGGGGGGAGAGAGGGGGGGGGGTTGAGGTGAGGGGGGGGGGAGAGAGGGGGGTATAGAAGGGTGAGAGAGAGGATAGAGAGTGGGGGTAGTGGTTTGGTTGATATAGAGGCCCAAGTGGGTGGGGATGAGTGTGGAATAGAGGCCGGGGTGATGGTGGATGAGAGGTCGGGAGGGAGAGAGGCCGTAGGGGGAGAGAGAGGTGCTGACTGAGGAGCCGAGAGAAAGCGCCGAAAGCGACCCCGAGCATTTTTTGAATAACGGGGGTTTTAGATTAACCCTTATTAGTTCATGCCATTTATAACCTCCATGCACATATGTGCATGCAACCTGTACATGGTAGAAGATGTAACAAGGTCAGCGAAAGAGAGCTGGAGGCGCGAAGGAAGAGAGAGCGAAGAGAAGAGAGTTGAAGAGAGAGCGAGAGAGAGAGAGAGGAGAGAGAGAGAGAGAGAGAGAAGAGAGCCGAGAGAGAGAGGAGAAGAGAGCAGAGAGAGGAGAGAGAGAGGACGGAAGAGGAGGAAGAGAGAGAGAGGAGCGGAGAGAGATGAGCGAGGATAGAGAAGAGAGCGTCGAGGCGAAGAGGAGGAGAGAGAGAGCGAGAGCGAGAGATCAGAGAGATCGAGATAGCTCTCAGTAACTATCTCTCTATTCTCTCTCTATATCGATAGATCTAGATCTCTCTTACAGCTCTCTATTCCTCTCTCTCTCTCTCTCTCTCTCTCCCTCTCTCATCTCTCTCTCCGCTCTCCTCTCTCAGCCAGCGGAGATAGATGTTAAGCAGCTGGCTGTTGGAATGTTCTGTTTGCCATGGAATAAAGATTGATCTTCAGCCATGTGAGTGGTGCTGTGGATCATTCATAAACATGATGATAAACAGGGGTGAGGAGGGGGAGGTGGGGGGGGGGAGATGAGGGGGAGTGGAGAGGAGGGGGGTGGAGTGGAGGGGGGGTGGAGAGGAGGGGGGTTGGAGAGGAGGGGGAGAGGAGAGGGGGGAAAGAGGAGGTGGAGAGAAGGGGGCAGAGTCATTGTGACGTCATCAGTCAAAGCCAAACGTTTTTTTTCCCAAAGTTTCTTCAGATTTGTGAACATTTTGATTAATAACTCGAGAAATAATGCATGGATTTTTCAAATAAGACGATTTCGGAGTCCACAGGATAAATCTCTAATGGAATATGTACACATTTTACCATTAGCGCGTCATTTTTTTGAGAAGATGTGATTATACACACACACACATCCAAGATCAGAGTTTTATAATTATAGAGATTCAAGAACATAGTGAAGGTAAAACTAGTCGAAAAATATTAATCATATTTGTGCCATAAAATATATTGCCTTTGCTGTCTTAATGGCAGACAAATGTGGCCTATGTTAAACATCAAGTTGCCAATACGAAAAGTTCTAAGTTAATATATCACCTCTCTGTAAGTGTCATTGTTGTCAATGTGAATAAGACTGCAGCATGTGGCTGTATTGACTTAGTGATGCGTTGTTAATAAAAGTGCCACATAAGCTACAGCTCATTACGGATTGCTCATTAATAATTCCTGTGCTTCAGCAATGAGTAACCAATTCATTAGCCCCTGACACATCCTAATCGTTTGTGAGAAAAGAAAGCAAACATCCGTGGGTAAGAAAAGCAGTTGATTCATGGTATAAAAGGTCAAATTTTCTTGGGAAGCATTTGAGACTGAATGCCATTCTGACAGTCAGCATGCATGCAAAGGTACAGAATGAGGATTATGAAAGATTAATCTTATAAAGCTTCACGAGGTTTTATTTATTTTTTCTGGTGTAGTTTGTAGTTTTCAGTTTTGTCAATGTCACAGTCACAGAAATTCAGCTGTAATGAGGATTTTAAGAAGATGAACATCTCACTGGCTGACATTCAGGATGCTTATTGACTACTGGGAAATGTGGTAGTGCAGTTCTTGAAAGATGCTGGGGATTTGTTTAAATCTTAATTAATTTCTTCTCAGTCAGGGAGAGACAGATGATTCAGGCTGCATGGATTCTGGTTTCAATTACCCACAAGGTCTTGAGTTGAAATTGATTAATTATTCTCAATTCCAAAAACAATTCACTTGGCCATCTTGCAATCTAATTCCTTCCACCTCAATTTTATCAAAAAAGCTACACGCTCACTGAGTCTTCAAGGCAAAACATGTGTTTTAATATATGCAGCCCTGCTTGAAGTCTGACAGTAAGGGGAATCGGTTCGGCTGAGATTTAAAATACCTCAACCTATAATTTCTTATTGATGATATATATAACCAATGGTGACAGAAGCATATTCAGTGGAGCTGCTGTCTCACAGTTCCAGTGATCTAAGTTCAACCCTGACATCTGGTGCTGAAAATGTGGAGTTTGCACCTTCTCCCTGTGTGCTCCAGCTTCTACCTACATCCCAAGAATGTGTGGTGTGGTAGGTTAATTGGCCACTGGGAGGTATATTGCTCCTAGGATGTAGGATAGTGTAAAAATCTGGGAGAGTTGATAGAAATAAGGAAAGAATAAAGAAAACATTGGATTAGTGTAGGATTTTTCTATGGGGTGCTTGATAGTTGGCAAGAATCTAAAGATCTGTTTCTGTGCTCTATGACTCTGTGACTCAGTGACTCGAATCTAGCATAATTTCCTCAATCATATATATTTTTTTAAATTGCACTTACCACACGAGAGCTGGTTTTCTTTCAAAGTTTTGAACGGTCTTCCTTGTAATGCTCTTGGGTAGATGCATAAAGTGTCATCTGCTATTCGAACTGAAACGTTTTTGGCCCATTGCAACACCCATTTAAGGTTGCAGTCACACATTAGAGATTCGGTGCGAAAGTGCCTGCAAGAGTTAAATTAATTTTAATGTTAGGCTCCATTTAAAAAAATGGATATAAGGCACAATCAAAAACAAATTAAACATTGCACTCAAACAATATTTCATTCTGGGTATTTCTTCAGCAATATTGTGTGATCTCAAAAGTTAAGCTAGTTTTTATTCAAATCAGTCTTATTTTAGCAGGGCAGCAGCAAGACCATAACTGGGGTACTGCAATTTTGGTCTCCTTTTTAAGTAACATAGAAACATAGAAAATAGGTGCAGGAATAGGCAATTTGGTCCTTTGAGCCAGCACCACCATTTAATCTGATCATGGCTGATCATCCAAAGACAGTACCCTTTTCCTGCTTTCTCTCCATATCCCTTGATTATGTTAGCCCTAATAGTTCTATCTAACTCTCTCTTGAAAACATCCAGTGAATTGGCCTCCACTGCCTTCTGTGGCAAGAGAGATGTACATTTACACTGGAGGCTGATGAATAGAGGGTTTACTAGATCGGTTCTTGAGATAGAATGATCTTTTGAGATAGTTGAGAAAGTTAAGCCTTTATTTATTGAAGTTCACCAGAATGAGAAGTGCCCATATATGATGCCAAAGGCACTTGAGAAAGAAAAGGTATTTCCCCTTAGGAGGAGGTTTGAATTAGTGGCTGTAATAAGGTGTTGTACATTTATCAGAAAGATGATGAAAATACTCTCTTTTCTTATTGCCATGATCCTTTGGAATTTTATACTCCAGAGAGTTTGGAGACCAAGTCACAGAGAGGGGTTGATTTTAGGGACTTGAAGGGATTCAAGGATTATGGAGAACGTGCAGAAAAGTGGAGACGAGGCCGAATGAGTTATCACTTTATTGAAACATACAGAGGCTCCCAAATATTGCCTACCCCTGTTCCAACTCCTGTTCATATGTAAGCTGAAAACTTAGAACTTACTGCAACATAGATCTGAACAGTAACACTTGATAATGTATTTTGTTTATAGAAATCGGTTCTCATCAAAATACATGTACTGTAGCTACCATGATGTAAGTGTTCTCCAAATTATTGATATACAAAATATTTAGCACACATATTTTTGAAAGTCATGTGTCTTAAAGATATTTTAGACATCAAAACACATAATTAAATTGAGGAAAAGACAAGGGGAGTTACATAAAGCTAATGTGAATTCTTGGTCTGAAGAAGAATCCTTACCGGAAATGTGACCTATCCAATTTCTCCAAAGATGCTGCCTGACCCGCTGAGTTACTCTAACATTTTGTGTCTATCTTTGATATGAATCAGCATTTGCAGTTCCTTTTTATTATATTATATTATATTATATGATATTATATGATATTATAGTATATGATATTATATGATATTATATTATATTATATTATATTGTACTGTATTGTCGTGTAGTATAGTATATTATATTATGTTATACTACATGAATTCTTGTATGTTTACTTGCAATTAAATCTGTTTCATAGCAAAATTTGTTTTGGAGACTGTGTGTTAGGAATGTGCTCCAGTAACTTTACAACTAAAACTAATAAAACCGTCAGCAATGTTAATGTTCATTTCACATTCAATTAAAATAATTTTAAACAGTACAATGATCGATTGTAATAAGATCAGTTTCCAGTCTGGCCAATTTTGCAATGCAAATAAATTTGATAAAAAAGTAAAGAAAGGCAAGAAAAAAATGTGACAAAAATGTGCAAATCTCAAGACCCCTCAAAATTGTTTCAAATTACTTATGAAGCAGAGACAAACACTGCAGTCAAATGGCAGACAGCAAGGTTCCACAAACAAGAAAAGAAAAATTGGTTGAGCCTTATCCTTTTCTTTCAGTCATGCACAAAATAGCTGCTATTCAAGCACCAGAGAACAATGCTGTCCCAGTTGTACTATTAAATATACTTGGAATTCTGAAATTCCAACAGGAAGTAACAAATTATGTTAAAAATCACCCTTCCGTCCAAACTATATATTAGTTCTGAAATATTCAGTTAAAAAAAAATCAAGAGAGACTTCTTGGAATTGCTGCACAGAAACCTTGATGGTGCTGGTAATCTCTTGTCATTGCTGTATTTATTTATGGTAAGGTTCATGTACAAACTTTGATTAAGGACCTTGTTTCATGCTATGTAGCATTTGCAATTTGGACGAGTTGTTGCCATTCCAGGCAGGTTCTGAATTGGTACTCTAAACCGTCTGAACAGGATCAACCTAATTTTGGTTTTCAATTGAAAATAAACGTATGAATTTCAACAAATGTAATAGTTTCAATGCTATTTATAGGGTGTTGAGTAGAGTAATGCAACAATTCCAATTAGGGTTTCTAACCCCAAAAAATATGTTTGTGTTACATGCTGCACTTTAAATCCGCCCCACTGGTGAAATATGGTAAGATATTTTTACTGCCATGACATCATACATCTAGTTTCCTATTGAAACTAGATTTCCTACTGTTAAGTTTTGTGCCTATAATATAGCTATCATCCTGCTTGTGAATAGCATCTTACTTTAACAGAAGGTCGCAGGAAAAAAAAAGTTAAATTCCTCTTCCTATTCAGTGCATTGCAGTGGAAGTCTTTGCCACATTCTGTCTCAGTCTACAAAATCTCAATAATCCCACATCTTTGCTTACACCTTTACAGGTAATGACGAGAAGTATGTTCATGCACTCGATGATAATTCTGGGGCCATTTTAAATGCAACAGCTACAGTTCTATCCTGAGCCCCTCACCAGCCTCTCGAGTGCCTTAGTGCTTTTATTTTAATGGCAATATATTTACTTCCTTTATGAAAGAGGTCACTGGTGAGAAATTCCTATTTGGGCATTGTCATACTTCCTGCATTTCAGAATGTACCTAGAGGTTGTTAACAAATTAAATTAGTGACACTTATTTATCCAAATACTATGTCTATGTCTATGGAAACATTTATAGAAGAATGTCCTTGTTTTATATCTATATATATATATATATATATAAAACAAGGAAATTCTTCTATATACATATATAATGAGCTTCAGCTATTGGGTGGCATAGTAGAGCAACTGTGTTGCTGTCTCACAGCTCCAGCAACCTGGGTTCTATCCAGAATTCAGGGCTCTCTGTGTAGAGTTTGCATGTTCCCATGTTTGCATGTAAGGATAGAATAAGTTGCAGGGTTACGGGAAAATAAGAGGGGACAGGAATTGCTGTGCAAGGCGCCATATGGATACAATGGACCAACTGACCTTCTCCCGTGATAACTTAAGTAAACATTAATTTCCAATTAATCAAAATTTGTAACTTTAATAATGCGGCTAATTGCGACCAGACTTGAGGCATTTTAGATTGAAGAAGGATCTCGACCCAAAGCGTCACCCATTCCTGCTATCCAGAGATGCTGCCTGTCCCGCTGAGTTACTCCGGCATTTTGTGTCTATCCTAGATTAGTTGATTATTGGGTTGCAAATTTCATTGGCCTGGTCTTCATTATTACCCATCTCTGATGATTGTTGAGAAGGCAGAGTTTAGTTTAGTTTGGAGAAACAGCATGGAAATAGACTCCTTGGCCAACTGAGTCCATACTGACCATTGATCACCCATTCACACTAGTTTTCTGTTAGCCCTCTCTCTCGTCCATTCCCTACATACTGGTGGCAATTTACAGAGGACAATTAACCTACAATTAACCTGTCTGTCTTTGGGATGCAGTAGGAAACGGGAGCAACAAGAAAAAGTGGGAACCTGGTAGAAACCCACATGATCACAGGAAGAATATGCAAAATTCACGCTGACAGGTCAGGATCAAAGCTGGGTCTCTGGCACTGTGAGGCAACAGCTCTGCCAGTTGTGCCATCCAACTCACTTGAGGTGAAGATAGACACAAAATACTGGAGTAACTCAGCTGGGCAGGCGGCTTCTCTGGAGAAAAGGAATGGGTGACGTTTCGGGTCGAGACCCTTCACTTGAGGCAAGTTGTTCTTTAGAATCACTGTAGCCAATTAAATAGGATGTTCCAGGATTTTGGCTCAGTGGCAAGGAAGGAACAACTGTATATTTCAAAGTTAGAATGGAGACATTAATTAGAGGGATTGTTTTAATTGTTGCAGATGGTGTTCCTGTGCATCTGTTGCACTTGCGCTTTTTAATAAGCATTTATTTTGTTAAGTTTATAGATGAGATTCTCCATTTGGTTTCACAGATTCACATTGACACAACCAGATCTCTTGTGTTGACAACACAATCAGTGACATTAAAAAAATCTTCTTTGGAGGAAGGAAATGTAATTTACAAATGTTAATCATGCATAATCATGCAAAATGAGTAAATCTGCAAAGGCCTTTAATCAACTAAAAATATAAATTCTGAAGTAACTCAATGGGTCAAGTAGCATCTCTGCAGAACATGGATAGGTGACATTTCGAATTGGGACCTTTCTTCAGAATGTTATGTTTGCAAAGGATGTTCAAGTCAGTTTTAGCAGCATTATTATCATCTGCAGTGAGATCAGCTTGAGGTGAAAACCCTTCCTGATCTTTAGCCCCCTATTATGGCCACATTTAATCAGGCTATCCTGTGAGCTTTCATCATCTTTGAAAGCCCATTCATTGCCTGTATCTCAAAAATGTAGCAGATTTTTGAAATTTTCACTAGATTTGAAGTGTGCATATAAAGAGTCAAGAAAGATACACCAGAACTGGAACAATGAAATTCCTACTTGCTGCAGCTTTTAGACATATTAATGCAAAACATAACAAATACAATACATAGACTCAAAATGCTGGAGTAACTCAGCGGGACAGGCAGCATCTCTGGAGAGAAGGAATGGGTGACGTTTCGGGTCGAGACCTGTAGACTCGAGACTGAAGAAGGGGCTCGACCTGAAACGCACCCATTCCTTCTCTCCAGAGATACTGCCTGTCCCGTGAGTTACTCCAGCATTTTGAGTCTATCTTCGGTGTAAACCAGCATCTGCAGTTCCTTCCTACACATGTACAATACATGTTCAGTTATTCTAGGTAAACTATGCTGTGATAGTGCCAGCCAAAGTAAATAGTGCAACCGTGCCAGTGCTACATCCATAGGTTCCCAGGTGGTTCATGGAATGTTTCTGGGTGTTAACATCTCAATGACATGTCCTGTGCCCAGTAAAGAGATATAATCTTGAAGAAGGCATGCCAGTGCCTCTACTTTCTTACAATACAATATGGTTTTATTTGTCACATAAAGTGCAAGTGAAATGAATCTGCCGGCAGCGGTACAATGATAAAGAACACACAAAAGCACACAATAGAATTTAACACAAACACCCACCACAGCATTCATCACTGTGGTGGAAGGCACAAAATGTGGTCAGTCCTCCTCCATTTTCCCCCGTGGTCGGGACATCATCCCTCCGCAGTCGCCGCTGCGGGCTTCCAGATGTACAGACAAGGTAAGTCCAGGTCCTGAATCGGCTCTTCCCCACTGGAGACCGTGGCTTCAGGCTGGTGTAGGCCGCAGGTCGAAGATTTAAAGTTCGCGCCGCAGCCAGAAGCACAGAAGCACCGCAGACCGCAGGGCCGGCAGTCGAAGATCCCCTCCAGGGATCCCCGGCGAGGGACCCTGCTCCTGAGGGTAAGTCGCCGCCGCGCCCCCCGGTAGAAGTTGGCCGCGGGCCAGCAGTCGAAGCTTCTTCTTCTCCCCGGGTCTCCCCAAGGGATTCCCAGGCTGCGGACGCCGCGCCAGCCAGAGCTCTGCAGACCGTGGCTTCAGGCTGCCGGCTGCCGCGGGCCAGTGAAACGGAGCGCTCCCCTCCGGCTCGCCCCAGCGACGGCTCGCCCGCTCCACACCGAGAGTCTGCGCTGCGCCTGCCGCTGAAGCCCCGGGCACGTCTCCGTGAAAGGACGCACCGATCCTTGCTGTTAGGCCAAGGGGGAGGCGACCTGGAAAAAGTTGCCTCTCCGTGGAGGAGGCGACCTAAAAGGTTTCCCCGACACAAATAAACATTAAAACCGTACTTTAAAACACACTAAAAAAATAAAAAAACTTGAAAAAACTAACGCGCTGCTGACAGGGCTGCCGGCTTGCAGCGCCCCCACCGACCTTAGAAGTTTAGAATGTATGTCTCGGAATACTCTGACAAACGTTTACAGATGTACTGTAGAAAATATCCTGACTGGTTGTATCATGGCCTGGTGTGGCAATTCCAATGCACAGGGACACTAGCAGCTGCAGAGAGTAGTGGTCTCATCATGATCCATCATGGGCACGGCTCTCCACTCTATCAAAATCATCTACATGATGGTGCTGCCTCAAAAAGGAGGCATCTATCATTAAGGATCCCCATTACATTGTATTGTATTGTATTGTATTGTATTGTATTGTATATCTTTATTGTTATTTTCCTGAGTACTCACATACCCAGAGGAAACAAAAAAACGTTACTCAAACCGGTGTCCATTCAGTGTGCAGTAAAAAATAAATAGAAATAAAAATACATATATCCTGAACAAGTTTAACACTACTCTCAACTAAACATCAACAGGCGTTCTGATCGGCAGCGGCACGACAGTGGCTCTGTCCAGGTTGGTGGTTGGTGCGCGATACTTTGGCAGGGGGCAAAGTCCGTTTAACATTCTTATAGCCTGCGGGAAGAAGCTGAGGAGCATCCTGCTGGTTTTGCAGCTAATGCTCCTGTACCTCTTCCCAGATGGCAGGATGGAGAATATGTGATGCGATGGGTGGTAGGGGTCTTTGATGATGGAGATGGCTCTGTTGATACATCTCTTCCTGTATATGTCCAGCAAGAAAGGGAGTGGAGCACCAATAATCCTGCTGGCGGTCTTCACAATCCTGTCAAGTTGGTGCCGTTCGTACGCCTTGCAGCTCCCGAACCAGGAAGTGATGCCGTTGGTTAAAGTGCTCTCGATTGTCCCCCTATAAAAAGTTCGTAGATGTGTAGTGGGGAGACCTGCTTTACGTAGTCTTCGGAGAGGGTGTAGTCACTGCTGGGCTCTCTTGACCAGTGCTGTGGTGTTGGTTGTGGACATCAGGTCATCTGACAGGTGGAGTCCTAGGAACTTCACGCTGCTGACCCTTTCCACATCAGCTCCATCGATGTGCAGAGGTGTATGGTGTTGTTTTCCCGCCCTCCTGAAGTCAACCACCATCTCCTTAGTTTTTCCCACGTTGAGAATGAGGTTGTGGGATTTGCACCATCCTGTGAGCAGCTCCACCTACATCCTGTACGCCGACTCATCATTGTCACTGATGAGACCCACCACTGTTGTGTCATCAGCGAACTTGTTGATGAAGTTGTTATTGAGTCTAGCAGTACAGTCGTGTGTAAGCAGACTAAACAGCAGGGGGCTTAGGACACAGCCTTGGGGCGAGCCAGTGCTCACGGCTATGGTTTTTGATGTCCTACTGCCCACCCTGACTGTCTGCTGCCGTTGCGATAGAAAGTTCAGGACCCAGTTACATGTGCCTGCATCAACCCCCAATAGCTCCAACTTCTCCACCAGCTGCTGCGGAATGATTGTGTTAAACGCAGAGCTGAAGTCTATGAAGAGGATCCTGGCATAAGTATTTTTCCGATCAAGGTGTGACAGTACGAGGTTCAGTGTTGTTGAGACTGCGTCCTCTGTGGATCGGTTGGCTCTGTAGGCGAACTGCAGTGGGTCTAGGTCGGCAGGTAGACTCTTTTTGATGTGCTGCATAACCAGTCGCTCAAAACACTTCATTGCTATGGGTGTGAGAGCCACTGGTCGAAACATGCCCGCTTCTCACTGCTACCATCAGATTAGGGGACCCAAAAGCATGAAGTCCCACACCATTAAGGTCAGGAACAACTTATCTCTTACAATTAACAAGTTCTTGAACCAGCTTGCACTACCCTATTTCTAACTTCACAACAGAACACAAAGGTCCACCTATTGCACTACCATGAACCTGTTTGCTTATTTCTAAGTATGTTTTTGCACTAATGTATTATTTTCCCACAGATTTCTTTCTTTCAGAAACATGAGGGGCAACTTTTTTGCACAAAGCATGGTAGGTGTATGGAACGAGCTGCCAGAGAATGTAGTTGAGAATGTAGCTAAAAAAACATTGGACAGGTACTTGAAGGGATATGGGCCAAACACAGGCAGGGGGGACCTATGTAGATGGGGCATGTTGGTTGGTTTGGGCAAGTTGAGCCGAAGGGCCTGTTCTACGCTGTATGACTCCATGTCTTGATTAGACTTGAATAGTTTGGTGCTGAGGTAGGATTGTGGTTAGGGTCATGCAGCATGGTTTAAGAGCCTGATGGTTGATGGGATGAAACTGTTCTTGAACTTGGAGGTTAAGGTTCCCATAAAGTATTCAAAACCATGTTGGTAAGATGGGATAAATTTTCGACATTTACACTTTTCAGCATCATGGAGCCAACTAGCTCTGCTATAGAGGAATGACAAGGATTTTAAAGAGGTAACTCGGAGAACAGCTATGTTCACAAATGTGTCACAATTGTCACAGAACAGCTGAAGATTGGTACTGAGGTTTCAATTACAGTACTGCAGTTCCCAATGCAGTTACGAATGCAGTTACCCAATGTTCTAGGATTGCCATACAAGATGAGGCTGCTTGTATTACAAGCTTTCCCGCTGGGCCGCAGCTGCAGATTGGGAACGTGGCCAGAGGCCTTTGTCGAGGCACAGTGGTCTCGATGCCGACCGGATAGCTATGGAGAATCCCGGGTCATAGCCAGGCCGGGGCCTCGTGGGTCGGATGAGCCTCGCCTTGCGGGTCGGAGCATGAGTCAGTTGAGCGGCCGACGGAGCCTGCAGCTGGGATCCGGCTTTCACCGTGACGTCACATGTGACAATAAAGTTTTCATTCATTCTTGCTGCTACCATAGAAGAAAATAAGTGAATTGCATGTACACAGTTCTATGCTGCACCAGCAATCTATCAGTCTGTTCTCCAACGGGGGTTAGGATCTCTGAAATTGCCTTGAAAGCAACCTCCCATTTATCATGGCCTGAATGTCATTGCCTTCATCTCCAGGTGTAATGATTTATTGAGATGGCTGAAGACAAAACATTCTACAACTCGTGTCATAACTGCCTTTGTGGACCTCAGCATTTGAAACAATTCTGAAAAACTAACAAATAATTAGAACGATAGTAACAACCAGAAAATATCTGGCAATTATCGTGTAAGAATCTGTTCATCATAATAGTTCTGGTGGTTGTATGAATGCTTATCTATATCTGTTCTTCACTGTATCTTGCTATCCAAGGTACAGTTAAAACCTTTTGTTGCGTGCTAACCAGCCAGCAGAAAGACAATACATGATTACAATTGAGCCATTTTCAGTGTATAGATACATGATAAGGGAATAACGTATTGTGCAAGGTAAAGCCAGCAAAGTCTGATCAAAGATGGTCCGAGGGTCACCAATGAGATGGATAGTAGTTCAGGACTGCTCTCTGGTTGTGGTAGGATGATTCATTTGCCTGATAACAGCTGGGAAGAAACTGTCCCTGAATCAGGAGGTGTGCGTTTTCACACTTCTACACCTTTTGCCTGATGCGAGAAGAGGGAGTGGCCAGGGTGCGACTCATCCTTGATTATGCTGCTGGCCTTGCCGAGGCAGCATGATGTATAAATTGAGTCAATAGAAGGGAGGTTGGTTCGTGTGATGGTCTGGGCTGCGTCCACAATCAAAGAATAAAGTTAACTGGAATGGTGAGACACAATAACATCAAACCAACATTCAACAGAACTTGCTATTTCCCTTTCACAATAATCCCATATTCAGATTTTCAGAGATTTTTCACGTGTGTCTTATATCCAAGCAAATTTGAAACATATTTTTCAAATTGCTGATGTTAATCCTAAAGGAGCTGAACTCAAAACAGTATTTACGATGGGATGATATGTGATAATGACCATTGCGTATTGTTTTGTACATTCCATAAACTTCACCGAGGACTTCATGAGTCATGAGTGCATGTGAAATATGAAAAACATTCATTGTTGGCACATTGCGGGGAAATTAGACCATGAACATGATTGCTGACCAATCCCACCACCTCAGCCGTTCCCAGACCCATTACAACAGACAATAGACAATAGGTGCAGGAGAAGGCCATTTGGCCCTTCGAGCCAGCACAACCATTCACGATCATTCATGGCTGATCATCCACATTCAGTACCCTGCTCCTGCCTTCTCCCCATTTCTCTTTACTCCACTATCTTTAAGAGCTCTATCTAACTCTCTCTTGAATATGCATCCAGAGAATTTGTCTCCATTGCCTTTTTGGCAGAGAATTCCACAGATTCACAACTCTCTGGGTGAAAACATTTGTCCTCATCTTACCTGACTTATCCAACCACACACCTGGCAGTTACTTCATCACTACTCTCATTCTAGGTCCTATGTGCCATCCCATTAGTTGCTCAGTTCATCAGAGATGTACAGTTCAACAAACCAGTAGCAATTTAATGGGAAACATTACAATCCTTAGGCACAACCATCCAGAGCTTTCATAAGCTGTCTCCTCCCACCCTCCCATCCGCCCGCCCTCGGGCTCCTCCTCCTCCTCCCCTTTTCCTTCTTTCTTTTCCCCACCCCCCATCAGTCTGAAGAAGGGTTTCGGCCCGAAACGTCGCCTATTTCCTTCGCTCCATAGATGCTGCTGCACCCGCTGAGTTTCCCCAGCAATTTTGTGTACCTGCTGAAAATCAATATTCTTTCTTAGTTATTTGACTGATTTTCTTATATTGAATGTATGTTGAGGAACGGTTTAGGGATCAACCGAAGTATAGTTCACGGGCTGGAAAACACACCAGATTAGGTAACTCCAGACCTTGTTTGCACTGAACGGTTGCCTCCCCACACTAAAGGGGCTGTTCCACTGCGGCGACCTACTCCGCGAGTTCAGAAGAGTGTCTTCGACCTTCAAGCTCGAGGGCACTGGCCTGACAGACCCGAGCTGGATCGACCGTCAGCGATGAGGCCGCGAGCTGGATCAACCGATCGCACACACACACACACACACACACACACACACACACACACACACACACACACACACACACACACACACACACACACACACACATCGCAAAGACGGGGGCCAGGGAAAGCGGGGAGCGCTGTCTGAAATTCACGTGATGAAGAGGAAGGTAACAGATGGCTGCACAGTAACAGTTAGTCCTTTAGAGAGCGCGGCGGAAGGGGGGGGGGGGAGAGAGAAGGGAAGAGAGGGGTAGAGAGGGGGGGAGAAGGGGGGGAGAGAAGGGGGGGGAGAGAAGGGGGGGGAGAGAAGGGGGGGGAGAGAAGGGGGGGAGAGAGGGGGGGGGAGGAGGGGGGGGGAGGAGGGGGGGGAGGAGGGGGGGGGGGGAAGGGGGGGGGGGGAAGGGGGGGGGGGAAGGGGGGGGGAGAGAAGGGGGGGGAGAGGGGGGGGGGGGAAGGGGGGGGGAGAAAGGGGGGGAGAAAGAGTGGTGACACTTTTAAGAAGTATAATAAAATTTACCGGGCATTTAACCTACCGGTCAGTTTTCCTTGGTCCTGAAAAGTCCAATGAGCCAATCAAAATGCCCGGTCAGCGAAGGAGATTGCCTACGGCTGCCCTCGACTGCCTGTAACTACATAGCGACCCCACTCCACTGCACTACGAGTTCAAAAGAACCATGCCGACCAATTTTTACTTGCGGAAATTTTTTCAACATGCCGAACATTTTTCTGCGACCTAGCTGAGGCCACGAGTATGTGGGAACTTCCCTCGAGCATGAAGAAGAGTTACAGTGACCTCCTCGGACCTCCTAGGACCACTTTGAGTTTGAACCGAGGGCAAACTCGTCTAAACTCACAGATTAGGTCACCGCAGTGGGACAGCCCCTTAACCCAGCAGCCCACGGGCCAGAATTGTAGCTCGAGCAGGTACGGAATTCACAGGAGTGACCTGTTCATTGTGGAAAAGATGCAGAATGTCGTTTACTTCGCATCTGATTTCCTTAAGATGCTCCCATTTACAGAGATCACCGGAGACATTTTGAAATTAACTGGATAAGACAATAATAAAACATTGCAAAATGGGTTACCTTCAGTTCCCAGGTTATTTACCACTTTACTAAAACCAATGCTTGGACTGCTCAGAGTTCAAAAACATTTGTTATGTCTGGAGGATATTCTAACGCTGTATGTGGTTAAAAACAACTGTTTCAGCCTCAAACTTTGTTCAAGAAAATGAAGGTTATACCAATTAGATTTATTCATTTGGGATTACTTTTAACTATTAATTAGCCTGCGACTCCGCCCTGGGGTAAGAGATTGGGATTAGTAGGAGCCTCGAACAATCTTGTTGTGATAAAAACAGCCTTCTATTCATTAAGTATAAATTGGCAATATAGTGGCTGTAATTCAGCTGTGCAGAGTGGTAATCTCAAATGCCATGTTGGTCTTGAGACAGACCTTATGTTATTACCAGCTGAAGCTACCAAGGTCATTATGGTAGACGAACAGTATTCAGCGTTGCTCCAGTAATCTGGTCAGTAACATTTCAGTTATATTATAACTGATGGGGCTCTAAGGTGGAAAATTATGCATGCCATCTAGTTCAGAGGCGGAGGAGACTTGCATCAATTAACAATTATTCAGTTCTTGGTATAAACGACTTATAGACACTAGGTGCATTCTATGAGAGTATGAGGATAGCTCCTCTCCTAGCTATTTGTTTTACTGGCTTTATGATTCATGGCTTGTTACCAGACTCAATGTTGTCTGTCCTGTTAGTGCTGGTCATTAAGGACAAAGCTGGTAAAGTAGGCAGCCTAAATAATTACAGGCCCATAGCTTTAGCCAGCATATTGTCAAAAGTCTTAGAAAGAGTTCTGCTGGATAGAATAAATGAGTTTGTTAACTCCACAGATAACCAGTTTGGCTTTAAAGCTAAACATGGCACTGACTTATGCATATATGCCCTAAAGGAGCTTGTAAACAAATATAGAGGCAAAAAACTCTTCAATCCTTATGTGCTTTATTGATGCTTCCAAAGCCTTTGACCGTGTTAATCACAGAAAGCTGTTTGGTAAAATGAGTCAAAGAGGGGTGCCTGAATACATTGTTAGAATTCTGGCCTACTGGTATGCCCACCAGACTATGCAAATAAAATGGGGCAATAGGGTCTCAGCCCCATTTGGGGTTAGCAATGGTGTTAGACAAGTGGGAATTTTGTCCCCAGTCCTTTTTAATCTATATATTGATGATCTGTCTAAACAATTGAAAGCCTGTAACACTGGGTGCGTGATTGGTAATATTTTAGTGAACCATATTATGTATGCAGATGATCTTGTGGTCTTTAGTCTCCAGCAGCTCCTTACTATATGTTCTGTGTATGGTGTGGAACATGACATTAAATATAATGCTAGTAAGAGTGCTGTTATGGTCTGTAGAACCAAAGAGGATAAATGCCTAAAATATCCTGTTTTTAAATTGTCTGACAACAATCTTAGTGTCTGTAATAAGATAAAATATCTAGGGCATATTATTACAGAACAAATGACAGATGATGAGGATATTTATAGACAACGACGCATGCTGTATGTACAGGCAAATATCCTCTTGCGTAAATTTGGTGCGTGTGCAGATGTGGTGAAGATGTCGCTATTTAGAGCACACTGCACACCCCTCTACACTGCGCACCTGTGGTCGAACTATTTAAAGACAAGTATGCAGAGACTAAAGGTGGCATATAACGATGCCATGAGAACACTGCTAAGGCAACCTAGATGGTGTAGCGCCAGTAATATGTTTGTGGCTGCAGGAGTCAGTACTTTAGAAGCTATCCTAAGACACCACATGTATAAATTCATTTGCAGGATAAATGACTCTAAAAATGTGCTTATTGTGGCCTTGACAAACATAAGGGTTAACACTACACGCTACGAATCCCAGTTGTGGAGACACTGGTATCGTTGTCTCGTTGTAGGACATTGATCATCTTTTAATCTGGATTTTTAACTTCAGTATTGTGGGTTTTTGTTAAATATAAATTATGATGTTTTTATGTGATATACCATGATTTTATATATATTTATGATATTTGATATGCAATGCATTTTTTATGTAATGTTGCCCCTTGTCTGGACCTTGAGTCCGTAATAAAGTTTATTATTATTATAGGTTAAAGGGTTATTGAGTGAATATGCATAATCTGCATGCTCAACGTTAAATTGATACACTATGGTGGTGGCGTATGTTAGTCACATGGGTGCAATCAAGACAGAATATCCTGTAATAATTTACCTAATTTACGTTGGAATATAATCACGTATAATCAGTGACAACACAAAATGGGTGTTGGATCACAAAGCATTTAATGAAAATTATGGCTCAATGGAATACCAAATTGATATTCTTGTTTCCAAGCTCATTTACCGATTGCAAAAATATGTGGCATAACATTGGCAAAAAATACACTCTCGCTACAAGGAGGAAGAAGTTATGTTTGTCTCCCTTCATTTGCCTCATTAGTCGGGTCTTGCAATGAAGTCAGTAAGATCCCGCTCTAGGTTGTCGTTCTGTCTGACTGACCTATGCAGCCATGCTTCACGCTTCGTCGGGAATAATAATACAACCTTTTACGGTTATTCTTAACATAAAACTTGCTGGTTTAGCCTGTGGCTCGGGAAACCAGCCTCTGCATGATAAATCAATTATTGACTTATAGATTCTGAGTGGACCGTTCCTGCGACTCGGATTGTCAGACCGATTCATGTATGTGCTCGCTGTAAATGCAGGGATAGCACCAAGAAAGGAAAGCATTACATTTTCTCTTCAGGAGATGGGAAGTGTTTTGTTTAAATACTTAAGTTACATCTAATACGGTACAGATAACTGACGGCTTGGAGTTCGTTTCAAATGGGTCTTTGACAAAAAATTAAGTTATAGGACCATTAACTGAGTCCAACTTGCTTTCCCATCTTATTTGCTGCAGCAATAGGGACCCACTCTGGCGGGTTTCATCCTCTAATATCGAGTTATAAAGGATATCTTTCACACAAGTTCTCCCAGGACAAGCACAAGGCAGTATGGGATATTGATGTGGTATCAACACTATTTCACTAGGAAGCTCCAGCTACATCCTTCGCTTGGCTCGGCTCTCATCAGGCAGTTATCCTCATGGCACTGGTCTCAGCTAACGGGTTCAGTCACTACATATTGTGACTGGATAGGATGGTTACATCTGCAAATAATATTATGTTTTAATGTTTGGTTAAGCAGAGTAGACATGAAGTCTCAAACTAGTTTCATGGCATACCTCATGAACCTTTGCTTATGGTCACACATATACAACAATACGTCAAGGCCTTGAAGAGCTTACAGGCTCTGAACTAGCAATGTTTGTCAATTACAAAAAAACTTTTTAAATTGGTATTGGGTTGGACCATCCCCAGGTGATTGAAACAGGAGCGATTACGTGCCCACCGCTCCCTGTCCTCTCTTATAAAGATCACTCGGTAGTTCTAGTCTTCTCTAAGTCTTACTATGTTACTTCGACTGCTGTTATCTGTGATTTCACACCGCTGCTTTGAAGATTGACACGCATGCAGACTGGTGGGGCTTCTTCACGTAATCGCTCACCGTAACTCCTCATAAAATAAAGATCAAACTTCAAACTGGCAAGTTCTCGTTTAATCTTACTATTTTGTTTTACAATTGATTTATCTTTATAAAGTTATGATGTCAACTGTTAAATAGAAATTATAAATAACAAATGTAGAGCTAGGGTTAGGATGAGGGTCAGTCGGTCAGTCAGTCAGTCGGTTGGTCAGTCATTCATCCAGTCGATCAGTCTGTCGGTCAGTCATATATATATATATATATATATAGTATAAGTATAACATATATAGTATAACAATATATGGTTAACAATGATGTGTTTTTCCCTGTTTTTTAAGTGAAGCAGTGTGAAATTGTGAGCATCAGAATTTTAATGTTTATGTTGGCCTAAAATAGGACACCTTGATAGTGTCCTCTGTGATGTTCAAAGGAAAGACTCTGAACTCTTGAAGTATATATATATATAGTATAACAATATATGGTTTAAGTAGACAGCAGCACGGAATTAGGCTCCCCAAGGAGAAATATGAGCATTGAACACTAGATGGCGCTTACTTTTTCGATCCCATCTTCTAATTAGCTTAATTAATTAATTAATGTGCAACTTTTGACACTGACGAGTTATGACTTCCTTCTCAATTATATTTTATCTAAATCTGTTCAAAATTTCAAGTAGTTCCAAGACATTGGTCCCAAAAGTTGAATTCTAGACACATTTTCGATGCTTGGCCCACAACCTAATAGACACAAAATGCTGGAGTAACTCAGCGGCAACATCTCTGCAGAGATGGAATGGGTGACATTTCGGGTTGAGACCCTTGATCAGGAAGGGTGTGGACCCGAAACTTCACCCACTCCTTGTATCCAGAGATGTTGCCTGTCCCAAAGAACATCAGCGTTTTGGTTCTATCGTTGTTCTGCAAAGGCCTGCATTTACTGGACCATGGATAGAGCAAAGTAAGACCCTCTCCATGGACTCGGCTGATAACCTTTTGTCGGCTTCTATTGTCAGAAAGCCTTTACCCTGCTGATTATTAGAGGCATTTAAAATAGTTAAAAATACATCGTTTGTCATGATTGCGATTATTTAAAGCAGTGACAATTATTTATTTAAGATAATTATCTGATCTAAATTAAGTAAATTAAAAGTCACAGGCAGACCATTTATCCTTTTACTGCCAATCTGTGACCACATTCAAATGAATGAAGGTACGCAAAATGCAACTTTATGGCTCATATAAATCTGAGGGGCCAGGTATAAAGTGTATTCAGAGTGTAGGAAGGAACTGCAGATGCTGGTTTAAACTGAGGATAGACACAAAAGAAATGGAGTAACTCAGCGGGTCAGAAAGCTTCTCTGGAGAAAAGGAATGGGTGATGTTTCAGGTCGAGACCCATCTTCAGACAGTGTGTTCTGTCCTGTAGCTCAAGTCATCATAGAATACATTGACATCTGACCTCCAAAGCATTCTGTTCTGAGCAGCAATGACTAGTGCAGAGCCTGGAACATGCTGACATGTACACCACCGTCAACGAGTGGTTTTCTACACTCATCATCTTGCCCTCAAGTAAATTCATGAATATCATGGATTCTGAGCTTACTCAACCCCCCTTTATCCATTAATGTGGGCATTTTCAGAAAGGGATGGTTTTGGGTCAGCTCGAGCTTTTCATGTCATTATAATTACAGAGTTTCACAATAATACTTTTTCTCAATCACAATAATACTTTATTAGCCAAGGTAGACAAAAATCCTGGAGAAACTCAGCGGGTGAGGCAGCATCTATGGAGCAAAGAAACTAGGCAACGTTTTGGGTCGAAGCCCTTCTTCAGACTGGGGTGGGGGGGGGGGGGGGGGGGTAGAAGAAAGGAACAGGTGGAGCCAGTGGACTGAGGGAGAGCTGAGAAGGGAGGAGAAAGTAGGGACTACCTGAAATTAGAGAAGTCAATGTTCATACCGTTGGGGTGCAAACTGCCCAAACGAAATATGAGGTGCTGCTCCTCCAATTTACGGTGGTCCTCACTCTGGCCATGGAGGACACCCAGGACTGAAAGGTTGGATTCGGAATGGGAGGGGGAGTTGAAGTGCTGAGCCACCGGGAGATCAGGTTGGTTATTGCGAACTGAGTGGAGGTGTTGGGCGAAGCGATCGCCAAGCCTACGCTTGGTCTCACCGATGTAGAGCAGCTGACACCCAGAGCAGCGGATGCAATAGATGAAGTTGGAGGAGGTGCAGGTGAACCTTTGCCGCACCTGGAAAGACTGCTTAGGTCCTTGAATGGAGTCAAGGGGCGAGGTAAAGCAACAAGGGCATCATTTCCTGCGGTTGCAAGGGCAAGTGCCCGGAGAGTGGGTGGAAAGGGACGAATTAACCAGGGAGTTACGGAGGGAGCGGTCTCTGCGGAAGCAGACGGGAGGAGATGGGAAGATGTGGCCAGTGGTGGGATCACGTTGGAGGTGGCGAAGATGTCAGAGGATTATTTGTTGAATGTGACCTCTGGTAGCGTGGAAGGTGAGGACAAGGGGGACTCTGCCCTTGTACGAGTGGGGGGATGGGGAGAGAGAGCAGAGTCACGGGGTATAGAAGTGACCCTAGTGAGAGTCTCATCTATAGTAGAAGAGGGGAACCCCCGTTCCCTGAAGAAAGAGGACATCTCCGATGCCGTAGTGTGGAACACCTCATCCTGGGTGCAGATGCGCTGTAGATGGAGAAATTAGGAGAAGGGGAAGCAGGGTGGGAAGAAGTGTAGTCCAGATAGCCATGGGAGTCAGTGGGTTTGTAGTGCATGTCGGTCAATAGTCTATCACCTGCGATGGAGATTGTGAGGCCAAGAAATGGTAGGGAAATGTCGGAAATGGTCCAGGTGTATTTAAGTGCCGGATGGAAGTTAGTGGTGAAATGGATGAAGTCAGTGAGTTGTGTGCGGGTGCAGGAGGTAGTATCAATGCAGTCGTCGATGTAGCGGAGGTAGAGTTCGGGGATAGGGCCACTGTACCCCTCGAACAAGGATTGTTCGACGTACCCTACAAAGAGGCAGGCATAGCCAGGGCCCATGCGCGTGCCCATAGCTACGCCTTGTATTTGGTGTAAATGGGAGGAGTCAAACAAAAAGTTATTAAGGGTAAGGACCAGCTCCTCTAGGCGGAGGAGAGTATCAGTAGATGGGGATTGGTTGGTTCTGCGGTCGAGGAAGAAACGGAGGGCTTTGAGACCCTCCTGGTGGTGGATGGAGGTGTAGAGTGATGGACATCCATGGTGAAGATGAGGGAATGGGGGCCTAAAAAATGGAAGTCCTGGAGTAGATGAAGAGATCGTTAGGTGTCTTGAACATAGGTAGGGAGGGATTTAACCTGGGAGGATAGGATGGAGGCGAGGTATGTGGAAATAAGTTCGGTAGGACACAAACAGGCAGAAACAATGGGTCTGCCAGGACAGTCGGGTTTGTGGATTTTGGGGAGAAGGTAAAATGGGGCCGTGCGGGGCTGGGGAACTATGAGGTTGGAGGCTTGGGAGGGCAGGGAGCCGGAGTTGATGAACTCAGTAATGGTGCTAGAGATAGTGGCCTGGTGCTCGTCTGTGGAATCATGGTCCAAGGATAAGTAGGAGGAGGTGTCTGAGAGTTGGCACATGGCCTCATCCTTGTAGAGCTCAGAGCGCCAGACTACCACGGCACCTTTCTTGTCAGCAGGTTTGATCACCCAGTCTGGTTTGTTGCAGAGTGAGTGGAGGGCTATACGTTCAGGGGGGGAGACGTTAGAGTGAGAAAGGGAAGTGGAGAAGTTGAGGCGGTTGATGTCCCTCCAGCAGTTTAAAATAAAAACGTCTAAAGCTGGAAGATGGCCATGAGGGGGAGTCCAAGAATAGGGGGTCCGTTGGAGATGGGAGAAGGGGTCATCACTGGGGGGCAAGGACTCCTTCCCATGGAAGAACGCTTTGAGTCGGAGGCGACGGTGAAGAGCTCCACATCGTGGCGGACGCGGAACACATTGAGGTGGGGACAGAGGGGGAAAAAAGGTGAGGCTTCTGCTGAGGACAGACCGTTCGGTATCAGAGAGGGGGAGGTCAGGGGGGATGGTGAACATACAGCAAGGTTGGGGGTTGGGGCTGGAGGAAGGCAGGTGAGTGGACTGAGGTCGAGGCGATGTCTGGTGGGAAGGTGGTGGGTGGTCAGGGAGGAAGTGGGCATGAGGATTAATAGTGTGTGTGGGGAAGAGCTGGGGGTCACATGGTATGAGGGGGAAGGGGAAGACCCAGTGGAACAACCACTGAGGTGCCCTGGGTTTGAGGGACTAACACTCGGACCCAGCACAGTCAGAGCCCGTGATGTAAGAGTCTGCAGCGTGGAGACCTCAGGCCCGGTGCTGAGCCTAGGACACAGGTAAGGTGACGGCTGCAGCCTGCTGGAGAGTGGTGGAGTGGTGAGGGTCGGTGCCGTTGGAGGTCCCGTTCAGTGGATAGTCAGCGGATACCTCTTTATTAGCCAAGCATGTATTGCAACATATAAGGAATTTAATTTGCCAAGTCATTCATACAAATAAAAAGCAACGGAACATACTAAACACATTTTAACATAAACATCCATCACAGTGAATCCCCCACATTCCTCTCTGTGATGGAAGGCGAAAAAAAGTTCAAACTCTTCCCTTTGCTTTCCCGCGGTCGGAGGACCGGAGTCCTCCGTTGACGGGATGATCTTGACTCCCATAACCAGCGACGGGGCCTCTGCATTGAGGCGATCAGCTCTTGCATCGGGGGGGATGTCAGCTCCCACGCGCCGGATGATCGAACCTCGTGTCGGGGCTGGCCAAACCTTCTGCGACGTTGGAGCTCACGCATCCACGGCCTCTCACGAGACTGAGAGCTCCCGATGTAATGTCCGCAGGCCGCGGTTGGAGCGATCCCAGGCAAGCGATCAACTGCGATGTAAGTCTACGCTCCGCGGTGGGGCCCAAGGCCAGTCCAAGGATGCATCCATCACCATCGATGGTTGGGCGCAGAGCGACCGGAGAATGCGATCCGAAAATTAATCTCCGGCAAGGTAAGAAACTGAAAATAAAAATCCACCTCCCTCCACATAAAACAAACCGGTGAACATTTACACAAATATGTAACACACACTTAAAAAAAAAAATATATATATATATATAGTTTTTTTTTTAAATTACTAAACTTGTGCTCACACCACTGCAACTGGTAGCTAATAACAAAATATTAAAACAACATTTTGACTGATGGAGTCTCAAAATTTTACAAATCACAAGTTTCTTTATGTGCTGTCAAAAAATTTGAGAAACCTCCTGGACTATTTTTTTCGGAGACCTGCATTGTTGTTACAGATGTGTGGCACATGAGCAACACACGTTGTGGTTTCTGCAGATTAAAACATGATGGCTAAGGCAGAGTCATTGGAACTTAGCCTCAGAAAGTTAATATATATCTGTTGGAAAAAAAAACTTTGAGCAATACAAACAAATACATTAGGTTGACATCACACAGAATTGATCAAGTATTCTGGATTAAGATGGTATACTCACAAGACTCTAAGTGCTGCAAGCTTAACAAACAGCCCAGTCGGAAGTGTTGAAAAGATGTTCCCTGACAAATTCCTAAAAGAATGCACATGAATAACATTGTCATTGAAAACACTGATTGGAATACTGATTAACATCATCTTTGTAAAACATGATGGTTGAGGTTGTGGTGAGATGATGGCACGGATTAAAAGGGTGAGTGCTTGGTAGTGCGGTCATAAATTTGTATAGTCGTTCATTAAATGCAATGGCATGTTACCATTCATCATCTCTTTTTGGAAACAAGAAGATATGAAACAAGGCAAGCATATACAACTCATCGATCCTGGTGTTTTTGCAGAATCTATTACATTGTAAATTTTATCCAATCTTTTTGTTCGCAAAGCTTTTTCAAAGTTGTTCCCAGCCCATAGGCTATAAATTAAAAATTAAAAAACTGCAGATGTTTGCAATAAAATTGGAAAATGCTTGAAACATACTGTTTCCATCTCCATGGATGCTAATTGACTTGCTAAGTATTTCCAACACACTATGTTGTTATTACTTCAAATTAAAAAAGCTTGCCTTCTAGCATAAGAATCCCATAATTTTACAATGTTCAGTTAATTATTGTCAATACATTAAGGACATTTGATGGAATGAGTCATGATGCTCATTCTATATAATTAATTAAAAAAAATATTTTTAGAATTGATTTTTTTTTTTTTTGTGCTCTAATGCCCCAGGACAGAAGTTGGCAGGACATAAGTTGTCACCTCCAAATTGTCACTATATTATTGTGAAATAAAATATCCACATTATGTTCACATACATTCACTGACACAGAAAAACTCAAGATGACAATACAACAAAAATTATGCTTAATTAGCTGACTAAATGCATCTATACATTACAGACTTACAGCCTTGACAAGCTGGTGAGGCCCACAAATATCTCAGGACTCAGACATCCAATCCTGTTGTTTGACAGATCTCTATAAACAGAACACAAAATAATTATATTGTAAACTGGAACGCAACATTACAATTAATCTGTGGCTAACTTAACCAGGTAGTGTGGTAATGAGTGTCATAAATCAGGAAGATCCAAGGCTATGTCCTTGTCTTACTTGAAACTATTTCAGCTCAGATACTTTGTAATGAAAGTATGGCTATTTTCATCCATTTCCTTATCTATGTGAAAGGGAAAGACAGATAGTAATCATATTTCTCGATATTTTCAGTCAAGAGAACTTACCCATGCTCATTATAAAGTATCCAAGGTGAAATAGTTTCAAATAGATCTTGAAATAGTTGAAATAGTTTAATTGCCTTTCCAATTGTACCAACCAGTGGCAGTCAGGTTAATCCTTTGCCCATTTTTCAATCTCTTTACTAGATAAACTATGGAGCAATGATGGTCAACAGCTGCCACCATGACAGCCATTGAAATAATAGAGAAAGGCACGGAAGCTAAGTAATTCAGGGAAGCGAACTGTGATGTCCTTTCTCATATTGATCATATGGAAGAGGTTTTGTCGTCTTCTTCTTGCGTATGGCGTGCACAGCATAAAGTTGTCGGACAACATGTTCTATTTGATCTTATTTGAATGTGCGCGCCTGGTAGACTGCATTCGTCGAAACAGGGCGGACCATGTGAAGGTTGCAATCTTCCACCCCAGAAGAGGTTTTGTCGGTCTTCAGTCTTGAGGCATGTGAAGGTGGCTAAATCCCAGGACATTGTGGAAAGCAAGGGAAGAAATTGCTGGGGTCCTGGATTTTGTACCATTCTTAGCATGGACGTGGTACCATAATGCTGGAACATGGCTAGTGGTGTTTATTTATTTGAGAATGGCTGCGAGGATAAGTCAGGGAACTCCAGGCCAGTGAGTCAAACATGATTTACTTGAGGAGATTCAGAGAGACAGGATCATCTGCATTTGGAAAGGCAAATACTGATGAGGGATGGTAGACAAAAATGCTGGAGAAACTCAGCGATGAGGCAGCATCAATGGAGTGATGAAATGGGTGATGTTTCGGGTCGAGACCCTTCTTCAGACTGATGAGGGGATGGGGGGGGGGGGGGTGGGAAGAAGAAAGGAAGAGACGGAGGCAGTGGGCTGGAGGAGAGCTGGGAAGGGGAGGGGAAAGAGGGAGAAAGCAAGGACTACCTGAAATTGGAGGTCAATGTTCATACCGCTGGGGTGCAAACTATACAACTGAAATATGAGGTGCTGCTCCTCCAATTTACGGTGGACTCACTCTGGCCATGGAGGAGGCCCAGGACAGAAAGGTCAGATTCGGAATGGGAAGGGGAGTTGAAGTGCTGAGCCACTGGGAGATCATGTTGGTTATTGCGAACTGAGCGGAGGTGTTGGGCAAAGTGATCGCCAAGCCTACGCTTGGTCTCACCGATGTAGAGCAGTTGACACCCAGAGCAGCAGATGCAATAGATGAGGTTGGAGGAGGTGCAGGTGAACATTGGCCGCACCTGGAAAGAATACTTAGCTCCTTGGATGGAGTCAAGGGGGTAGGTAAAACGACAAGTGTAGCATTTCCTGCGGTTGCAAGGGAAAGTACCAGGGAAGGGGGTGGTTTGGGTGGGAAGGGAAGAATTGACCGGGGACTCATCTATTGAATCTGCTGCTCTAGGTGTCAGCTGCTCTACATCGGTGAGACCAAGCGTGAGGACAAAAATGTTTGATGGGCAAGTTAAACCATAGAATGCCTTACTTAGTAAATGACAGGAGCCTGGAAAAGGGCCTGGCCCTTGCATAACAGAGAGACCTAGGGGTGTGTACATAATTCCCTAAAAGTAGTGATGCATATAGATAGTCAAGAGCCAAGAGTGTTTTATTGTCCTATGTCCCAGATAGAACAATGAAAGTCTTACTTGCAGCTGCACAACAGAATATGTAAACATAGTACACTGTAAACAAAAATCAAACAATAATAGTGCAGATAAGATGGTGAGGAAGCATTTTACATGCTTGCCTTAGCCGACAGGGCACTGAGTATAAGAATGAGGACATCATGTTACAGCTGTATAGAATGGTGGTGAGATTGAATGCTGGAAGTACCTGGAAGATTGAGTGCAGTTTTGGTCACCATACTATAGGAAGGATAAATTAAGCTGGAGAGGGTGCAGAAAATATTCAGGCATGTTGCCAGGCATGCAGGGCCTGGGTTAAAAGGAGAGACTGGACAGGTTGGGACTGTTTACCCTAGAGTGAAAGAGGCTGAGATGTATAAAGCATGAGTGGCAGACTCAGTTTTTTCTCCTGGGTAGAAGTGTCTCAATGTAAAGAGCATAGGTTTAAGGTGAGAGGGGAAAGATTTAAAAGGGATGTGAGGGGAAAGATTTAAAAGGGATGTGAGAGGAAACATTTTCGCCCAGAGGGTGGTGGATATACAGAGCGAGTGCCAAAGAAAAAGTTAGAGGTGGGTACAATTACAACGCTTAAAGGGTATTTTGAAAGGTAAATGGAAAGGAAAGGTTTATGAGGCAAATGGAGGCAAAGGTGACAAGCTCAGAACGCATCTTAGTCATCATGAGCTGGGCCTAGGAGCTATTTCTGTGTTGAATAACAATGATTTCAGCAATGAGATGGGTCAATAAAAGTGCCAAAGATGACGTAGAAGATGCCATCGGAATGTAGTTGTGTTGTGGCTAGCCCCGAGTCACCAATATGTATCAACCAGGCTATTGCATGAAGAATGTGATAAGTGATAGAAGTAGAATTCAGACATTCGGCCCATCAAGTGGTCGGTGGGGGCGCTGCAATGGCGGCAGCCCTGTCAGCAGCGCGTTAGTTTTTTCAACTTTTTTTTTTTTTTTTAGTATGTTTTGAAGTATGTTTTTAATGTTTCTTTGTGTGTTTTGTGTGGGGGGTGGTGTGGGGGGGGTGAGGGGGAAACCGTTTCGGCCGCCTCCTCCACGGAGAGGCGACTTTTTCCAGGTCGCCTCCCCCGTGGCCTAACAGCAAGGATCGGCGCGGCCTTTCCCGGAGACGCGCCCGGGGCTTCAGCGGCGGGCGCAGTGCGGACTCGGCATGGAGCGGGTGAGCCCTCGCTGGGCCTCGCTGGAGGGAGCGCTCCGTTTCGCTGGCCCGCGGCAGCCAGCAGCCTGAAGCCGCGGTCTGCAGAGTTCCAGCTGGCGCGGCGTCTGCAGCCCGGGATCCCTCGTGGGGGACCCGGGGGGAAGAAGAAGCTCCATCGGCCGTCCCGCAGCCAACTTCTACCGCGGGCGCGGTGGCGACTTACCCTCACCCCTGGAGGGGAGCTTCGACTGCCGGCCCTGCGGTTTGCGGTGTTTCTGGCTGCGGCGCGGCGGGGACTTTAAATCTTCAACCGCCGGCCTGCGGCCTACTCCAACTTAAAGCCGCGGTCTCCGGTGGGGAAGAGCCGACTCTGGACTTACCTGGACTTGTACCATGTCCTTTTACCATCTGGACGCCCGCAGCAACGGCTGCGGAGGGTTGAGGTCCCGACCACGGGGAAGATGGAGGAGGACTGGCCAAATTGTGTGCCTTCCACCACAGTGATGAATGCTGTGGTGGATGTTTGTGTTAAATTTTTATTGTGTTTTTGTGTGTGTTCTTTATAATTGTACCGCTGCTGACATATTCATTTCACTTGCACTTATGTGCAATGTGACAAATAAACCGTATTGTATTTTAAGTCTACTACGCCATTCAATCATGGCTGATCTATCTCTCCCTCCAAACGCCATTCTCCTGCCTTCTCCCCAATACTTCTAACACCTGTACTAATCAAGAATCTATCTCTCTATGCCTTAAAAAATATCCACTGACGGCCTCTACAGCCTTCTGTGGCAAAGAACGCCACAGATTTACCACCCTTTGACTAGAGAAATTTCTCCTAATCTCCTTTCCTAAAGAACGTTCTTTAATTCTGAGGTTAAGATCTCTGGTCCTAGACTCTACCACTAGTGGAAACATCCTCTCCACTCATCCAACCCTTGCACTATTCTGTATGTTTCAATGAGGTTCCCCCTCATTCTTCTGAACTCTAGCGAGTACAGACCCAGTGCCGACAAAGGCTCATCATAGGTTAACCTACCAGCGATTGCTGTAACTTGTAAACTCTATTGTTGCCTCAGTCACTTGTTCTTAAATAAAGTGCAGAATAATTGTGCTGCAATCTGCTTTAAACCCAGGATTGTAACTTTCCAGGGATACATCATGTAAGATCTCTGCTCTTTTTATTTATTGCACTCACACTAATGATCTTTCCTGGGGATGGGGGAAAGTGTTTGGAGGTTCCTAGGGGGTAGTGGGAGGCTTTGAGGGAATCTGGCAGCACCTTCATTATATGAACTTAATAATCAGATCAATAATAGATCACACAAGTTCATATCATTTGGACAGGAAGATATTGAGGGTTCCATTGAAAAACGGCTCAGTCATTTCTACAATCGTTTTTTTTACATTGAACTTCACCGCACATTAGTGTCTTGTCTGGAATTGTTAAATCGCGTGTATATAAATAACAGTGGTTGTCATTAACATTACCACAACTTTTTACTCAAAAATGGCCTAATATCTAGAGGACATTACAAATCTGTTCTTCATAAATTAGTAAGCAAATTCATAACACACTGTATACTGACAAACCGTTGCCTACATCTGTTTAAGAAAAATGCCCTTCAATAATTGCCAATGAACGGGAAAGCAATGCTGCAGGTATAGTGCAAAAACATTGGCATGAATGGGAGGAATGCCATTGTGAAGCAATTAATGCTACAAACATGGTATAAGTCTAACATGTGGTTAAAAGGTCAGTCAGTGGATAATAATGAGACAACTGTTATAATGTGGGAAACAGTAAGGTACAATGCAACCTTTTGTGCTAAGCATATGTTTTCCATATGTAACACCATATAAAATCATGATGCTGTAATTCTTGTTCCTTTAATTACAGGTTTTGTTGAACTATGAACCTGAAGGGATATAAATACTTGGCATCTGTCCCAAGCATAGCACAGCACCTCAGTTTTGGAGTATCGGTCAGCTATTAAATGAATGGAATACTTAATCTGAGCTTGATATGAACTTAAAAATGAAGATCAGTGAATGTTGAATGCATTGACAGATTCAAACTGAGGCAAAACCTTCAGTGATTACAAAAGAATGGTGAGAGGAGAAACAGAAGCTATTGCTGGGAATACATTGACTGCAATCACATAAAAAGGCCCCCCATTCATATATTCCCCTTCAGAATGTCACAGAATTGACTGCAACCAATAAAGGACTCATTTAAAAAAAACACACAATGCTGGAGTAACTCAACGGGTCGGGCATAATCTCTGGAGATCATGGAGTGGTGACATTACGGATGAATGTGAAGTTAGAGGAAAGTATGTAGGTGAAGGGGATGAGGGTAGAGGAAAGGGTTGTTGTTGATTAGTTACCTAAAATTGGAGAATTCAATGTTCATATCATTGGGATGTAAGCTACCCAAGGAGAGTATGAGGTGCTGCTCCTCCAGCTTGCATGTGGCCTCACTCTGGCAGTGGGGGAGGCCTGGGACAGAAGGGTCAGTAAGGGAAATGGACAGGGGGGTGAATATAGTCAGCAATAAATGTTATTTAATGTGGCTGTGTGTATTGTTGCTTTTTGCTTAGTATGGCTGTGTGGTATCTCAACTTTCACTGTACCTTAATTAGTTAAGTGACAATAAACGCAAACTTGAACTTGAACTTGAGATCCAACAGGCCCTAGCATAGAGTAGACAAGTCTTTTACCAAACACTTGCACTTTGCCAAAGTCTGCTGGATCTCCCAGTCTGAAGAAGGGTTCTGACCTGTAACATTGCCTATCCTTGTTCTTTAGAGATGCTGCCTTATGTACAGCACTTTGTATCTTTTTCTGTAAACCAGCATCTGTAGTTTGTTGTGTCTAGAAAGTACTTTTCAAGTTTTGTCTGTCGTAAATAGAATGTAAAACTAATTCAGCCAAAGCAGGATCCCGCAAATAGCAATGTAATAATGATTGGATGGTCTGGTTTTGAAATGTTGATTTAATTAAGACACAAGATAATTTCTTTGCTCATGGTGGCACAGCAGTAGCGTTGCTGCCTTACGGTGCCAGACGCGTTCAATCCTGACTACCTGTGCTGTCTGTATGGAGTTTGTATGTTCTCCCTGGGACCTGAGTGAGGTTTCTCCCAGATCTTCGGTTTCTTCCCACACTCCAAAGACTTACAGGCTTACAGGCTAATTGGCTTGGTAACATTGAAAATTGTCCCTAGTGTGTAGGATAGTGTTAGTGTGTGGGAATCACAGTTCATCATGGACTTGGTGGGCCGAAAGGCCTGTTTCCATGCTCTAATTCTAAACTAAACTAAAAAACTAAACTAATCAGTGCCATCCAATGGTCTATGTCTACTTGAGAGGGAAGACAGGGCAACCATTTAACATCACAACCAAAAGACAGCACTTCTGAGAAAGTAGCACTACTGCAATTTTTCACTGGTCTTTTGAGTTGGACTACAACTAGTGTCACCAATGTGTTGTTAACAACTGGCATGTGCCAGGTGGAATACCTGAAGTGAATCTACTTCAGAGGAATTCTATACTTCAGGCTGCAGAAGAACAATCTGCAATAATCAGTTGTAGTCATTAACATGTAAAAAGGCATTCATGAGTTTGGCAGAAGTACTTTCAAGTTCTTTGAGAAGATTGGGAGGTAGAATGAAAGGGCTGAAGTATCGAGATTTGGACAAAGTGGGCACACAGCTGGAAGTTGACCACACAATCACAGAAGCACAGAATAATTAAAGCTAAAAGGAAAACCATTCAGCCTATTGGGTCCATACCAACTCATTGCAAAAGCCATCCAGCCAGTCCAATTTCCATGCTTTCTTTCCAGGCAGCATCTCTGGTGAATAGGAATGGGTAACGTTTCGGGTCGAGACCCTTCTTCAGACTGAAGCAGACTGAAGCAGTCTGAAGGTCTCGACCCGAAACATCACCAATCAACCCCTTTTAATTCCATAGCTTTCAGTGGTGAAGACATGTCTATTATATGATAATTTATGAACCATCTATTAAAAGTCCATGAACACCTTGTCAACACAATTCTCTCAATGTATTAGACACAAAATGCTGGAGTAACTCAGCGGGACAGGCAACATCTCTGAAGAGAATGAATGGGTGACGTTTCCGGTCGAGACACCGTCAGACTGAGACTCAGGGGAGAGGGAGTGATATCTCTAAGGGTAAGGTGAGAAAACGAGCGATCAAAGGGGACGATGATCAAGGATAAGGTAGAATGGATCGTTGTTAACTGAGAGGAAGGTGACAATGAGGCATACAATCAGTAAAATGTAATCAGGATGACAGTGAAACTAGTTGGAGAACTAGGATGGGGAGGGATGTAGGAATGGAGAGAGAGAGGGAAAGCAAGGGTTACTTAAAAGTTAGAGAAATCAAGATTCAGACCACTGGGCTGTCAGCTGTCCAAGCAAAATATGAGGTGCTGTTCATCCAATTTGCATTGGGCCTCACTCTGACAGTGGAGGAGGTGCAGGACAGAAAGGTCAGTATGGGAATGGGAGGGGGAGTTAAAGTGTTTAGCAATGTATTACTACATATTTAGGTTCTGTAAGGACAGCAAATGACTGTCTCCATGACTAACACTTCATCAAAATCCTTTCCAAAGACAATAGACAATGGACAATTGGTGCAGGAGTAGGCCATTCGGCCCTTCGAGTCACCACCGCCATTCAATGTGATCATGGCTGATCATCCCCAATCAGTAACCTCCGTTCCTGCAAAACATAATGAACATCTCGTGAAGCTGGCTATGTATTATTGGGAGTGTTGGCTGCACTCCTCCAGTGCTTTCTCTTGTAGTGATCAGTGAGTTCTGCTTGCCATTTATTAGGATTGTGTTTAAATTGTGAAATACCAATAATCTATATATGGCCAGGGCCAAGGTCAGGAACCTGCGCTGAGATTTTTCTTTTGTAGGATGTCATGATTATCTTAACAAATAACCTTGCATGTTATTTGTATATATGCGATTTCCAAAGTGTTTTAATAGGTAGGTTAAGGTCAAAGCTACATTAATATATGGTCTGTATTGCGACCCATGCAAGTTGTCCTGAACATGGGACATGTGCCTGGAGCAAGGGTTTAGGTCAGGAACACCGGGGTTGGGCTCATAAGTAGGTTTGCAGCCAGAGCATATGTCAGGAGGTTGACAGATGTGCTGATAACCCTGCTGTTTCCAACTTCAGGCTTTACTGCTTGCTACCAGCTGTCATGGATGGTGAAAAAAGTCAGAAGCTGGTCAATCTCCGTACTGTAAGGAAGTAATAAATCAAAAGCAAACCACACAAGATGAAACTGCAGACTAAAAATACAGCAGAAAATCCAAATTATACAAATAAGTTGTTGTATCTATGGAGGGGTTCATACTGTTGCACATTGCAACCTAATGTTCTTAGATTTTTACGTACCCATGGGAAATCCATATCCCTTGCGGACCGTGAGAATTTGTCTATTGTTTATTGTTGCCTGGCAAAATATTTTGTTTGAAATGGAGATGGTAATATCACTTGAGAAAGTGTCATAATCCCGGAGCTAAATTATATCAGTGAAAATTGTTGGTTCATAGGGCCAAAGGTGTGACACCTGTTCACATGCTCCTAATATTAGGAAGATTAGGTTGAGCAATTCTACGCATGCAAAATGGTTGAGCCAAATCTGGCAAATGAATAATGAGTTCATTTGTGGATCAAGTAAATGACTAAACAAAAGTGGGCTAGAAACAGCTACTTGAAGTCAAATCATTGTGAGGTGAGTGGGAGGCATTCCAGTGGGAAAAAGAGAGATTGCAGGTCAAGTACCTGCCTAGTAAAATTATGAGTGACATAGATAGCGTGGACAGTCAGAACTTTCTTCCCAATGTGAAAGTGACCAACACGAGAGTGCTCAGCTAGGAGCTAGGTGAGAGGGGCAGTTTAATGGAGATGTGGAAGGGCAAGTTTGTTTACAGAGAGTAGTGGGGGCCTGGAACGCACTGACAGGGTTGATGGTGGAGGAAGATACGATAGTGGCGTTTAAGAGGCTTTTAGATAGGCACGTGGAAGTGCAGGGAATAGAGGGATATGCATCATGTACAGGCAGATGAGATCAGTTTAACTTGGCATCATGTTAACTTGGCACAAACAATGTGAGCTGAAGGGCCCATTCTGCTGTACTGTTCTATATTCTATGAAATAGTGTGGCTCTATCTATCATTCTTAGGTTTCTGTTGGAGGATTGCAAGATTCCTGTTACCTCTGTTTAAAAAGGAGAAAGCGATAGACCAAATTCTAAGAATGACATATGCTTTGACCTCACTATTTCCTTTTTCTCTAGTGTTTCTCTATCCTGCTAATAACACGGAGACCACAGGAGTATATAACACTCCAAGTGTGGTCTAACCAAGGTTCTAAGTGACTTCAGCAGCACTTCTACATTTTACAATTCTACCCCTGCTGAAATGAACTTCTGAAGTTCACATCCTATGAGCCTGTCCCACTTACGCAACTTTTTTGATGACTGCCGGCACCCGTCATAGGTTGTCGAAAATTTTCAACATGTTACTACTCTTTGGGTGACTGAGAGACTACTCATGACACCCTGGCAACATGTCGCGGGGTGAAGCTTGTATGGTCGTGAGTAGTCACCCAAAGAGTCATACCTTATTCCGGTCACCATTGGATTTTCAACATGTTGAAATTTTTCAGAGACCTGCTGCACAGTCCAAGAATTCAATCTGGAGTTTCAGAGTTCCAAGATTTTTTTTATTTTCCTCTCTTCCTTCACTTATCCTCAGTCAACATGACTAAAGAGAATATTTTATGACTTTTAATTCTAAAAACATGTCCATGTCAACCGTACAAAATTACTTCTGCCCTTGAAGTTAAATCCCTCAAATAAAATTCATTTTAAATGCTAGGATACAAAAACAGACTTTTAAACAGGTGCTAAAGTCTTTCAAGTTAAAAACAAAAGGAAAAAAAGATTTTGACCGCATAAGCTGTGAAACTCAAGACAGTTCACATTCTTTCATACATGTGTGTGCTCTTAATCCCTTCTACAAGGTTGTGAGCATTTGAAGATTAGCAATTAATGCATCCCCAACATCCTTAATATTAGAAAACTAAAACATTTTACCTGTTCTGGAAAACTTAATATGAACATTAGTAATCATTAAAAACCTATGCTTAATCAGAATTTTGTCTGGATCAAATAATCAAAAAAAGTACATCTGTTGTTTGATTCACTCTCAATGTGTAATAAAATGAAAAAAATAGGATCAACACCTATTTTGAGAGTAATCATGTAACGTTCCTTAAACAGTATGTTTTTGTTACTTCTCAATTATTCAGCCCGTCCCCAACCACAACTTGGTAGGAAATGAATGGACTAATGAGACAAGTAATTCAAATAGAATGAGTACTTACAATTGCCTCAGCTCTGAAAGCCCAAAGAAAGCCCCAGGCTCAATGTTGCTAATCAAGTTATTCTTCAAATCCCTAGAGGAAAGGAGAATGAAAAATTAATTACAGATTGACGAGCTGTTTTTTTTTTTAACTTAATGAATGAAATATGATCATTGAAATTGAATGTTGTGTGTTTGGTTTTGCAGCGATGGTGAAGAATGTGTTCTGCAGCTTCCTTATAAACCCACATAAAAGCAAGTTTACATAGAGTTCAAATATCTTCAAAACAATAAGTGGTTGAAAATTTTCAATGCAGCAACTAATTTGGTGTGTTGTAACAGAGATAAGCATTTCATTTTTAAATGATAAGGACATAGTTCAGGTGGAAGGCAAAACAATAAAAACAAAATCTGAGCAATCCTAATTTTCACCAAATGCAGGGTACCAATTTTCCACAATTGGGATTGAATATGTGCTCACCTCCACACTGGTATAAGTAATGTATGCACCTTTGATGGATTAGGTTGCCTTGGGATGGATTCCTGCAGGGACAAGTACGAGATAAAACATTGCTTTGTGCACACAATGCTGGAGTAACTCAGCGGGTGAGGCAGCATCTCTGGAGAGAAGGAATGGGCAATGTATCGGGTCGAGACAAGAAGAAGGGTCTCGACCCGAAACGTCGCCCATTCCTTCTCTTCAGAGATGCTGCCTCACCCGCTGAGTTACTCCAGCATTTTGTATCTACCTTTGATTTAAACCAACATCTGTAGTTCTTTCTTACACATTGCTTTGTGCACAACAGGCTGTTATAGATGGTACACAAAAATGCTGGAGAAACTCAGCGGGTGCAGCAGCATCTATGGAGCGAAGGAAATTGGCAACGTTTCGGACCAAAAAAACAGGCTGTTATAGATGTGAAGGGGAGATCTTGCCTGACGAATCTGTTGGAATTCTTTGAGGAAGTAAATAGCAGGATAGACAAAGGAGAGTCAGTGGATGTTCTTAACCTGAATTTTCAGAAGACCTTTAATAAGGTGCCAAACGTGAGGCTGTGAAAGAAGATGAGAGGCCATGATATTAGAGGGAAGATACCAGCATGGATACAAGGCTGGCTGGATGGCAGAAGGCAAAGCATGGCAATAAAGGGGGCTTTTTCTGGTTGGCTGCCAGTGACTCGTGGTATTTTGCAGGGGTCGGTGATGGGGCTGTCACGTTGTATATCAATGATTTTGATGAGGGAATTGAAGGCTTTGTGGCCAAGTTTGCAAATGGTGCAAAGCTAGGTAGTGTAGAGAAAGCAGTGACTTTGCAGAAGGACTTCAACAGGTGAGGGAGTGGGCAAATAAGTAGCAGGTGAAATATAGTGCAGCAAAGTATGGAGTCATGCAATTTCCTAGTAGGAATAAAGACGAAGACTATTTTCTAAATGGGGAGAGGATTCAGAAATCAGAGGTGCGAAGGGACTTGGGAGTGCAGGATTCCCAAAAGGTGAATTTGCAAGTTGGATGGTAGTAAGAAAGGCAAACAGGTATGTAATGCTGAGGCTTTATAAGGCACTGGTCAGACCGCGTTTGGTGTATTGTGTGCAGTTTTGGGCCCCTTATCTGAGGATGGATATACTGGCGTTGAAGAGGGTCCAGAGGAGGTTTACCCCAGGGAGAAAGATCCCGGGGATGATTGCGTTAACATAGGGAAAGGGAAGTAGTTCTGTATAGTGAGGATGTGGAGAGGATGTTTCCACTTGTGGGAGAATCTAGAACCCGAGGGCATAGAATCAGAATAAAAGGACATAACTTTAGAAAGGAGATGAGGATGAATATCTTTAGTCAGAGGGTGGTAAATCTGTGGAATTCGTTGCCACCGATGGCAGTGGAGGCCAAGTCATTGAGTATTTTTAAGGCCAAGATTGACAGTTACTTGATTAAAAGGGTGCTAAGGGTTATGTGAAGAAGGCAAGAGAATTGGGTTGCGAGGGAAAATAGATCAGCTGTAATTAAATGGCAGTAGACTCGAACGGCCAAATACGACCATCTATGACTCTATGAGTATGACTCGACGATAGTACAGTTTTCCCGTATTTGCTCCATATCTTTCTCAATCTGTCCTATCCATGTGCCTGTCCAAATGTCTTTCAAATGTTGTTATTGTACCTGCCTCAACTACTTCCTCTGGCAGCCCGTTCCATACACCCACTACTCTCTATGTCAAAAGTTTGCCATATTCCTAAATATTATGGCATTTATTCCCATAAATGTTGTCAGATTGCTATTCAATCTTTCCAAACCCACTATCAACACCCAGATGATTTTATACACCTCGATAATGTCTCCCCTCAACCTTCCAGGAATAACGTCCTAGCCTACCCAACCTTTCCCTGCAGTTCAGGCCCTTGAAGCCTGGCAACATCCTCATAAATCCTCTCTGCATTCTTTCAGATATCCATCTTATCCCTCAGAATCATTACCAGTAACTTTCCTATCACAGATGCTAGATTTATTGGTCTACAGTTCCCAGATTTCTCTTTGAATTCCCTTTTAAATAGAAGCACAACATTAACCACCCTCCAGACTTCCGACACTTCACCCGTGTCTAATGATGATTGTCTGCCAGGATTCCTGCAAGTTCTTGTCTTGCTTCCCACAGTGTCCCTTGGATATATCTTATCAGGCCCAGAAATATCTACCTTCATACATTTTACAACATCCAGAACCTCCTTGACTGTAATACAGACTGTCCTCAATCCACGATAAAAGAAACAGAAGATAAATATTCATTGTGTCCTTGCCCAACTCTTGTGGCTTCACACATAAGACAATAACTTTGAGGGACTTTACTCTCTCTCTCTTGTTACCCTTTTCCTTCAATATACTTAAAATCTCTTTGGATTTTCCCTAAACTTAAGTGTCACAGCTATTTCATGCCCCCTTTATTTTAGAACTTTAACCCATGGACCAGACCCATATCTATCCATAACCTAAAGCAAATAGAACTGTGGTCACTAGTCCCAAATGGTGCACCCACAGAACTTCAGTCACTTTCCCTGCTCAATTCCATAAGAGTAGATCAAGCTTTGCCTTCTCCATTGCAGGGACATCTTCATATTCTCTGAGGAAACTTTCCTGAACAGACTGTCAAATCCCACCCACATTTAAGCCCTTGGCACTATGGCAGAATAAACTATATTGGGAAAGTTAAAATCCCCTGCAATGACAAGTCTATTAGTCCTGCACATGCCTGTAATTTCCCAGCATATTTGTTCCTGATTCCCGTTGAATATTTGGAAGCCTTTAACACAATCCCAACACGGTGATCATCTGCTTTTTATAGTATTTCTCAGTTCTGCCCAAATAGTCACATTGGGTGATCCTTCATCAATATCATGCCAGGCGCTTCCGGTGGCGCCATGCTGGACTAGCAGTCGCAACTTTTAGCTCCGCCGCTGTAAAATCGCGATTTTTCGCGTTAAAATCGGGTCTGGAGGTCGGGACCAATTCAAAAACTCACCGGAACCCCGGGACGTCGTGCTGTGACGTCATCAGTAAGCGCTGTGATTTAAAACGGAGGATAAAGGATTTTAAATGAAAAAACCGTCTTCAGCTCAGAGCCCTCGGAGAACAATCTCAAAACTGCTGAAAACACAGAAAACTGAAGAACAGACCTCTGAAGTGGATTCTGGAATGGCAACAAGAGCCAAGACTGAGATGGCTACTAAGGAGAAAAATGAAATGGAGGAGATAAAGAACTCGGTAAGAGAACTGAGAAAGGATATTGAGGTTGGAAACTCAAAAATGATGGAAAATATTAATGTTAAATTGATGGAAAATATGTCGAACATCAATGCTGGTAATCAAAGTTATTGACTGCATTGGCATTATACAAAAACGAATTGAGGATGTGCATGAAGAGCTAATGGGGAGAATTAATAAAGGGGAAGTTGAAACTAAGAAGAATTTTGAGGCTGTGCATGTAATTGTTTCTTCACATGTAACTGAAATAAAAGACATGGAAACAATTGTTGATCAAATGGCTGAAGATATGCAGGGAATAAAGCTAGAACTAGACAGCCTCAAGAGTCAACTGGCGAAAGTCTCAGATAAATGTCTTGATCTCGAAGCTCGCTCACGACGCCAAAATTTACGAATACTGGGAGTAACAGAAGGGGCAGAGGGGAACAACGCCCGTGAGTTCACTGCCAACTTAATCAAACATGTACTCAATTTACCTGTGGAACCGGAAATTGAAGTGGCACATCGAATACCTAGATTTAAGCCAAGATCACAAGCAGATCCAGCCCACCCACGACAGATCATAGTCAAACTTCGGGACATTTCAGCACTTGAAGAGCTGATGAAAAAAATCAAATATGGAGTGAAGATGACCTTTGGAAACTACACTATCAAACTCCTCCGGGATTATCCCTATGAGATCGTGCAAAAGAGAAGAAAGTTCGAACAGACAAGACAGATTCTCCATGGAGTTAAAGATGTCAGATGTGGCGTTTTTTATCCGGCCAGGATGCGCATTACTTTCAAGGGAAAAGAGAAAACTTTCACTAATTCGGACGCATCTTATAAATATGCCCAAGAGATTGTGGCAGAAACAGAAGATTAATCACGGCAGCGGGATGATATGGACAGTTTCTTTCCTTTTATTACTTCACAGAGAACACCTGAAGATAAGGGAAGAAACACCATTCTCTAAAAGTTTAAAATGGAAAGAGAATTTCCACGTGCGCTGGTCTAGACACCTTATCTCCTTTGGACGCTTTGGAATTCAACTCAAGGACATTTTTTGTTCAAAATGAAGGAAAGACTGATAAGCAACGCAGAGATGAACAGCAGAGCCGAATGTGGGAAAACACCACAAGGACAAATGGCGGTTTAAGATCTTAAAACAGCTTTACAAAATATAGAGAATTAATAATAATTAACAATACTAATATAGAAATATAAATGGAAACTAACCTGAACTATATAATGGGCAAAATGTAATAATCTGCTAATAAGACTGACTAGCTCGTATATAGAGATAACAAATTTTAGAATTAAAGTAGATAATACGGAAAGGTTAAGTGGTATGTAGTTCGTGTGGAGAAGGGAGGAGACTCAGGCACCTGGCATAATTCCAGGAGCCTGTTTCTGGTTAACCCTTACAGCTAACAGCTTACTATTATCAAAGGTATAACTAATTATAAATAATTAGTAGATGAAAGTGTTAGATAAATAAATTTCACAGTAGCTGAACACAGATCTGATAAGTCTGAATGAAATATATATATATATATATATAGTTTAATTGGGTGAAATATAATTGATTTTGAAATGGCACCGCCTTCTTAGGTTAATGGGGCTTTTTCACGGGGCGAGTTGACGCAAGATGTCACCAGAGTGAAGTGGTCGTGGTCCAGCACGAGTCTCGCACGATATAACGGGTGTAGATAAAGAGTTCCCTCCCCCAACTGATCCGCAATTCCGTGTCCCTCCCCATCTTCCAGTCCCGCCTCAAGACCCATCTCTTCACCTCTGCCTATCCTTAGCCCCACGTCCCCGTCCCTTTTCATCTGTGCATTAATTGCCTCATGCTGTGTTTTGTATTGAATTCTGTCTTTACTTTGTGTACTAGTCATGTCTCTACTATTTATTTCATTCCCCTTACATGTTTTTCCTATACATGCTCAATTTTTGTAAGGTGTCCTTGAGACTCTTGAAAGGCGCCCATAAATAAAATGTATTATTATTATTATTACTCGGCATTTCTGTTATTTGTGCGAGTGACTTGTCCGTCTCCCGAGCTTTCGCGTTAAATCTTGAATGAACATCGTGAACTACACGTGACACAAATGATGTAACTTTTTTTTTCACACACTATAAATATCCTCCCTTGGTTGAATTGGCTCATTTGGAGACATGTTTTACTGTGTATGTGGGAGACACAGATGGACTGAGCACAGTACCTCGATCTTACTGTGTGTGGGAGAGGGGGAGAAAGAGACGTACACTCACAGAGGCAGAGTCTCTCAGCCTGTGTAAGAGGGAGGGAGAGAGAGAGAGAGGCACACACAAGGTGGATGTGAAATCTCACCTGCCAGTTTCAGTGACAAACACCCGCCGCCAGTAAATGAAGACACCCCCATCTGTCTCCCCCTCCTCTCCTTCGACTATAATCTTTAAAAGGGACTTTAAAAGGGACTTTAAAAGGGACTTTACTGAAAGGTTACGCATTTATCGACCACAGGCAGCATATCAGAAGGGTCTTGATATCTCTGGAGAAAAAGAATAGGTGGCGATTCGAATCGGAACCCTTCTTCAGACATCCTAATCGGAATTGAGTCTGAAGATGTGTCTCGTCCCGAAACATCAGCTATTTTTCTCCAGAGATGCTGCTTGACTCGCTGAGTTACTCCAGCGTTTTGTGTCTGTCTTCGGTTTAAACCAGCATGTGCAGTTCACTCCTTACACGGGTCTCTGGAGAACATTGATTGGTAGCGTTCCGGACCCTGCTTCGGAAAGGCATCGATCGCTAGTCGGCGAGGACTCCGAGCTGTATCTCTCAAAGAAGTACATGTGAAAAATTTCTCACGGACCATAAAAATGCGTAACCTTTCAGTAAAGTCCCTTTTAAAGTCCCTTTTAAAGATTATAATTATTTTCTTGAATCTCATTAACATAACTCATGAATAAGTTGATGTCCATATGCGGATGCAAATCTTTATTTTTATTTATTTTTTAAATTCAATCCCACAGAAGACAGTTTTTACTCACCTTCTGTCCCCTCTGTCCAGCTTCCGGGTTCACCGTTCGCAGGAGTTCCCACGGTACCCGCAAGAGTTATTACGGATATCGCACTGGCCACTACGTTCATATAATGTTGCAATGCTCAACCACAAGTGTACAAGTCACTCTTGGAGAAATTCAAACTTTCTTGAATTTTCTCCCGAGTGACCAAGGTACACGATTACCTGCCGTTAGCGCTACGGTGGTCCACGGTGGTCCACGAATGCCGTACTGTTACCGCACGAGGTTCCCACGATGTTAAACTCTGGTTAACTCTTGCGTTATGTCGCCCCGTGAAAAGGCCGCTTTAGAGTAATAAAAGGAGTGGAGCTAATTGTACAACATCAACTTCAGAAGTCGAATAGATGTCGAATCCCACAGACGCGTGGGACACGCACTACAGTGTCGAATACTTCAGACACTGTAATTTTACTTGTTCAATTTTTTTTAAAATCACAATATGTCACTTCTATGTGGTTTTTTTTCAAGGAAAATCGCAAAAGGGATCTACCAAGGAAGTTAATAATATAAACGCCCCCCAAATATCCAGAGTCCTGAGGTATGGATGCACCGTAATAAATAAGGGTATTAAAATCAGAGAAAATGCAAGATGATAAACAAAAGAAAATGGGAGGAATCACACTGTGTAGCTGGAATATAAGGGGTATTAATGAACCAATTAAAAGGGGCCAAATACTAGCTCAGTTGAAATCATATAACACTGACATTACTTTTCTACAAGAAACGCACCTTAAACATCAAGATCAGATGAGATTGGGGGCGAATTGGATAGGCCAAACATTTCACTCCTCATATACTTCGAAATCCAGAGGCACTGCAATTATTATTTGCAAAGGAATACCATTCAAATCAAAGAATATTATATCAGATAAGGAAGGGAGATATCTTATAGTTACAGGAGAGACCCATGCTACGCAAATTATGTCGATAAAACCGAAAGACTCAACACATCTCTTGAAATTCCCCTTTAAAATAGCCACAGAAAAATTTAAATATTTAGGAATTGAAATCACTAGAAACTATCACGCTATGTTTAATGCCAATTATAGCCCCTTACTTAAGAAACTAAATAATCTAATTAAATTCTGGAAAACGCTCCCGATGTCTTTAATAGGTCAAATAAATGCTATAAAAATGATCTTTTTACCACAAATCCTATATTTATTTCAATCAATTCCAATATATCTTCCAAAAATGTTTTTCAAAAAACTACTCAGACATTACAAATTTTATATGGGATTACAAATCCCACAGAATACAAAGAGCACACCTTAGTAAACCAAAAGAGATGGGTGGTCTAGCGCTCCCTAACTTTATGTACTATAATTGGGCAGTAAATATTAAAAATATGATTCACCTGCTGGACAACTCTGCCCAGCAGGTGGACTGGATTGTAATGGAGAGAGAGGACTGCTCTCCGTGTAATACAGGAGCGACTCTCCTCTCACCAATGAATCTGAATAACAAAAATTATAATAAAAATCCAATGATACATAGCACAATTAGAACTTGGAAACAAATAAAACAGAATCTAAAATTAAGAAATCTATCTCTTTTAATGCCAATAGTCAATAACCTGTCGTTTAAACCCTCAATTATAGATAAATCATTTACACAATGGGAAAGAATGGGAATCAAAACGCTCGGAGACTTGTATGAATTAGGAAAATTATTATAATTTCAACAATTACAACTGAAATATAATTTGAAAAATAATCAATATTTTAAATATCTTCAAATCCGTGACTATCTGAAAAAATACACAAAAGACTATCATAACATGCCCCCAGACATATTGGATGAAGCCATGAAGACAAAGGCTGAATCAGCAAATCTAATATCATACTTATACAACATTATTTTAAATATAGAAATACCTACAACCGATGGTATTAGAAGAGACTGGGAACAAGAACTAGCTATAAAAATTTCAAAAGAGAGCTGGGATAAACACTTACTATATGTGCATAAATGCTCGATCAACGTACGACATACTGTAATTCAATATAAAACATTACATAGACTATATTATTCAAAAACTAAAATAAATACATTTTTCCCCAATGTCTCACCCATTTGTGATAAATGTCAGTCACAAGAAGCTAACATAGCGCACTCTTTTGTTTTCTGTATAAAAATTCAAAAATTCTGGAACGAAATATTTGAAATCTTCACAAAATTATTTAAAATAAAACTGGATCATTTTTGGAATATCGGAAGGTAACCCCGAATTAAATGTGTTTCAAAAGAACTTACTTAATTACGGGCTAATAATGGGAAAAAAGCTTATACTCAAATTTTGGAAAAATGCTCCAATACCAACAATAAAAATGTGGATTTCAAACATGTTCGAAACACTACACTTGGAAGAGATGAGACTCCTCCTAGCAGACAAAGCAGACCACTTCCAAAAGACGTGGTCTGCATTTACGGAACTATTACAAGCATAAGGTGCAATAGTAATTAAAAATATAAATGGTACCAGGATCTGGTAACGGGGGGTATAAAATAAAAAAAATTTAAAACACGGTTGGTATATCCTTTTTTGCAGAGTTTTGTGTTACAATAGAGCGATTGTTTTTCCTTTTTTTTTCTTTTCTTTCTAGGGTCTTATTTCCTTTCTTTACTTCCTTCTCTAATTTCTTCCCCAAGGGGCTTTCTTCTCCCAACACTTTCCTGCACCTTCACGATTCTTGCTCACTTTCCTTACTTCTTTTATCTCTACCTTTTTTAAAGCTCGTAAAACGAAGTGGTACAACAAAATGTAATAAGATGTATGTGTTGTGTATTACTGTAATTTACTGTACTTCTAATAAAAAATAAATAAAAAATAAAAAATATATCAAGTCAGGCTATTGCCATGGTGTTCTCTTCAATAAATAAAGCACCTTCCTCTCCTCTCCTCTTTTACCCGCAATGTACACAATTAATCCATTCTGTTCACCCTCCTATTAAGAATGTTCTGTAGCTACTTCGATACATCCTGGACCCTAATACCAGGGAGGCAACACTGATATTTGAATCAGCCTGATGAAAGATCATTGATCTGCTTCTCTTTTCTCAGAAGCTGCCTGTCCTGTTCAAGCACTTCCTTCTTTCATGTAATATTTACAACATGTTTTTTTGCTTTTGAAATATATTTCCCACAAGCTTCCTGAAGATTCGATGTTTACAAATAAGTGTGAAGCTTCTGCAAAGCAGTATAAAACAGCTGGAGAAATTCTATAATGTTCAGCTTTTAAATCTGAAGAAATAAACCATTTGAAGGAACTTCGAAGGCAGACAAAAATGCTGGAGAAACTCAGTGGGTGAGGTAGCATCTATGGAACGAAGGAAATAGGCAACGTTTCGGGCTGAACCCCTTCTTCAGAGGAGATTGGGGAGTTATATTACTTGCTATTGGAATGGTTGACTTTCCTTTCTAATACTGGTGTCACGATGTTAAATAAATGTGATATCTTCAACAAAAATATGAATTTTGTGACTAATGTATATTTGTAAACCAGACGTTCACGTAAATCATTACAGGAATAGCAACAAGTCATCGAGACAGCTTGATGGCCTGCTTTTCTCTTGGAAATTACATTAATAATGCTCTCATGTCTTTTGTTTGTAGCCGGCAGTGAAGGTTCCCTTATTGACAGAATAAGCCCTCTCCACTTCCCCCACTTAGGGCATTTCACTTCACACGGGGTTTCTACTGCACACTCAAACATAACAACACATTTTTTTTTGAAGTATACATCTGGAAGGTGATATATTTTTTAACATACTGAAAAACAGCAATGAGATCACATCATAAAGCAATGTATATGAGTTATTAAATTGTTTTATCTGCTACTTTAATACCAGTTAGCATCTTTTCAACAATGCTTCCACAAAAGCAGCAGGAAGCATTTCAGTAAAAATGTAGATTGTACACATCTATCATTCCACAGTGAAAGTTGTCGTTGGGGCCTAGCACCGTGGAGCGGCCTCCAGCCTGAACGACCCGGGGGCTCGGGAGACTGCGGAGCTGCGGACTACTCACCATCGTGGGGCTGGCCGGCCTCGGAGCGTGGGGAGCGGTGGTGACTCGCTGCTGCGACTCGACTCCTGGGGCTCGGAGGTTCCAGCAACGCAGCCGCAGGTCCGGTGGACTGGGACATCGGGAGCTCGCGGGTCCGGGGGGAGAGAGAGACCGCTTCCCGGAGCTCCCGCAACGCGACTTCTCCAGCCCGTGTCGCGGGTTTGGAACGACCTGGAGCGGGGTCATACACCACCTGGCGCGGCTTCATGGCCGTGGGACATTCCAGCGCCCGCCGGGGGCTCCAACTTCGAGACTTCTAGACCGGGAGCGGGGCCGTAAATCGCACGGCACGGCCTAAAATGGCCATGGGACTTATCATCGCCCGCCTGGGGCTTGGACATCAGGAGAGTCATGGAGAACAGGGGAGAGAAAAGACTTTGCCTTCCATCACTGTGGGTCCACTGTGATGGATGTTTGTGTGAACTAAATTGTGTGTATGTCTAGGAATTGTCTTTGTTTGTATGGCTGTGGAAACAGAATTTCGTTTGAGCCTCACTGAGGCTCAAATGACAATAAATTGTATTGTATTGTATATGCAAAACTCAATCCATAACAAATCTGTTCTGAAATGGAAACAACATATTGCGATTGTGAAGGATGTCTTGTTTGACATCAACATATCCACAGTTGACACTGTATATGACTGGAGCCATCTACCATGTATGTTGCACATGTGTAATCATTGTATAAGCACCCAACTCAATCAGCCACTAAAACACAAGCAAGTTCTCTCAAACAAATACCATGCAGCATTTGTTTTCTTTTATAAAATTAGCTAATAATAAAATAATATTCCAACTGCAATTAATTCTGGACTGAACAGAATTACATTTCCAAAAGTACACAATTGTGTTTAACACACTTTATACATGCGACTCTGAAACTGCCCAAACAAATTATATTGCTTACTATTCCAATGAGAGAACATGTGCTGTGTGCAACATACTGCAAACACAGGATAGAGGAGTTATCAATACAGTGCCCAAGTGCATCTCACCAGAATTTCAAGGCAAAGAGGTTAGAAATACTCCCTGACATTTTACACTGTATTGCCATGTTCTCCTCAAATTTGACTTTGACATCAGGGTAAACATATTACACACTGTTACATACTGTTTATAATGCTGCACAAGCAAAGCTCCAATGGCATATGGTGTAGAACCAATACCCCAGAAAACTATGATAGATTTTGGCAGAAGCCAGTAAATGATCTATGAACCAACTTTTTAAACAAAATTAGTTAATTTAAAAATATATATTTACATCAAAATGGAATTAAAAACATGAAACAGCTGTGTATTAATTTAATATTTGCCTCATTTAAATTGATTTGACAAGACAGAGGATCAGAGAGGTCAAAGATCTCTTTTTCATGAATAAATCTGAAAAAAATAGATCTCCTGGATCTCCGCGCACTAGCACTATCCTGCACACTAGAGACTAAAATGTTACCAAAGCCAATTAATTGCAAACCTGTATGTTTTTGGAGTATAGGAGGAAACCAGAGCACCCGGTGAAAATCCACGCGGTCATGGGGAGAACGTACAGACTCCGTATAGACATCACCCATAATCAGGATCGATCCGGGGTCCCTGGTGCTCTAATGCCCCTGTCCCACTTGGGAAACCTGAACGGAAACCTCTGGAGACTTTGTGCCCCACCCAAGGTTTCCATGCAGTTCCCGGAGGTTTTTGTCAGTCTCCCTAATGGTCGAAAGTGGTTTCCGCTTCTTCTATGTTCCGGCGATTATTTCAACAAATTCAAAACCAGCAGCGACTAAAAATAGGTTGCCGTTTTAAAAATCGGTAATTTTTTAGTCGAAGCCGGTTGCGATGCTAGTTGAAGGTGGTTGCCGGAGGTTGCAGGTGGTTGCCGGAGGTTGCAGGTAGTAGTAGGTAAGACCTTCCACTACCTGCAACCTCCGGCAACCAACTTCAACTAGCATCGCAACCGGCTTCGACTAAAAACGTACTGATTTTTAAAACAGCAACCTATTTTTAGTCGTGGCCAGTTTTGAATTTTTTGAAATAATCGCCGGAACATAGAAGAAGTGGAAACCACTTTCGACCATTAGGGAGACTGACAAAAACCTTCGGGAACCGCACGGAAACCTTGGGAGGGGCGCAAAGTCTCCAGAGGTTTCCGTTTAGGTTTCCTAAGTGGGACAGGGGCATAAGGGAGCAGCTATGTGGATAAACGTGAGGTTATCCACTTTGGTGGCAAGAACAGGAAGAACAGATTATCTGAATGTTGTCAGATTAGGAAAAGGGGAGGGGCAATGGGACCTGGGTGTGCTTGTACATCAGTCACTGAAAGTAAGCATGCAGGTACAGCAGGCAGTGAAGAAAGCTAATGGCATGTTGGCCTTCATTGCGAGAGGATTTGGGTTTAGGAGCAAGGAGGTCCTACTGCAGTTGTACAGGGCCCTGGTGCGACCACACCTGGAGTATTGTGTGCAATTTTGGTCTCCTAATTTGAGGAAGGACATTATTGCTATTGAGAGAGTGCAGCCTAGGTTCACCAGGTCAATTCCCGGGATGGCGGGACTGACATATGATGAAAGAATGGGTCGACTGGGCTTGTATTCACTGGAATTTAGAAGTATGAGAGGGAATATTATAGAAACATATAAAATTCTTAAAGGATTGGACAGGCTGGATGCAGGAAAAATGTCCCAGATGGTGGGGGAGTCCAGAACCAGGGGTCACAGTTTAAGATAAGTGATAGGCCATTTAGGACTGAGATGAGGAAAAACTTGCTCACCCAGAGAGTTGTGAATATGTGGAATTCTCTGCCACAGAAGGCAGTGGAGGCCAAATCAATGGATGTTTTCAAGAGAGATAGATTTAGCTCTTAGGGCTAAAGGAATCAACGGATATTGGGGAAAAAGCAGGAATACGGGTACTGATTCGGCTCGAAGGGCCAAATGGCCTACTCGTACACCTATTTTTCTATATTTCTATGTGTCAGTGGTATATGTTCAAGGACGCAGCTTTATATGAATATCACAACTTTGAAACCTGAGAATTCAGATGTCCAAATCAGCCCAATGTTTCAATGAAGTTCTTGGCCCATGCAATCTTATGGCTTTGTAATTGAATTGAAGCTCAGGAGTGAGGACTTTCACAGCGAAAGCAATGAAATGAGTATCATCCAGTTGGAATTAAATTTGAAACCCAGAATTAGCCTTTGTTTCAAATGTTTATTCTCTTGCTGATGTCAGTATTTTTCAAGCACTTAAGATCTGTCAAAAGGCTCAGTGAACTAATTCAGTACTAGAACTAGAATGATTAAGATCATGGCTTTTCCTCAGCAGTGTTTATCAATATAAGCATTTAGAAACATAGAAACATAGAAAATAGGTGCAGGAGGAGGCCATTCGGCCCTTCGAGCCCGCACCGCCATTCATTGTGATCATGGATGATCGTCTCCAATCAATAACACGTGCCTGCCTTCTCCCCATATCCCTTGATTCCACTAGCTCCTAGAGCTCTATCTAACTCTCTCTTAAATCCATCCAGTGATTTGGCCTCCACTATGCCAGGGAATTCCACAAATTCACAGCTCCTTGGATGAAAAAGTTTTTTCTCACCTCAGTCTTAAATGGCCTCCCCTTTATCCTAAGGCTGTGGTCCCTGGTTCTGGACTCGCCCAACATTGGGAACATTTTTCCTGCATCTAGCTTATCCAGTCCTTTTATAATTTTATATGTTTCTATAAGATCCCCCTCATACTTCTAAACTCCATTGAATACAAGCCTTGTCTTTTCAATTTTTACTCATACGACAGTCCCGCCATCCCAGGGATCAATCTCGTGAACCTACTGCCTCAATCACAAGGATTTCCTTCCTCAAATTAGGAAACCAAAACTGTACACAATATTCCAGATGTGGTCTTACCAGAGCCCTATACAACTGCAGAAGAACCTCTTTACTCCTATACTGAAATCCTCTTGTTATGAAGGCCAACATTCCATTAGCTTTCTTCACTGCCTGCTGTACCTGCACGTCAACTTTCAGTGAGTGGTGTACAAGGACACCCAGGTCTCACTGCACCTCCCCCTTTGCGACAGGCATTATCAGATACCCACATTATAAAAATTATACGTTTAACACTTCACTTACTTTTTTTTACAAATAAATCTGCATAAATACATATCAGGGAATGTGTTGATATATATGTCACAGATGACTCTAGGACAACCTTATTTTCACAGCCTTGTGCTGGACTGGCATCCCACTAAACCAAGTTCCATACTATCATGTATCCTATCCACCCTTCCATGGTATTGCACTATATTCCCAGCCACTAATCTCCCCTGACTCTAAGTCCAATGAAGGGTCTCGACCCAAAAACCTTGCCTATTCCTTTTCTCCAGAGATGCTGCGTGACCCGATGAGTTACTCCATCATTTGTGTCTATCTTCCCCTAAGCACCTGATTGGCATTGGTCTTGGATTTCTGAGAATCAGATCACTTCTCAAATAAAAATGACCCCTCCCCCCCACTCTTCTTTGATCCTTTAATCTCTCCTGACCGTATACATGACTTCAGGTATAATTCGGCAAGGGACATATACCCCATGAAATTTGCCGTGGTTATAACTGAAATGCTTTGCTGCCGTGACCATCTAACCTTCCTATTAAGGAAGACAATAGTTTATTTTATTATTGTCACATGTACTGAAGTACAGTGAAACGCTTTTTTATTGCATGCTATCCAGTCAGCCAAAAGACCACACATGATTACAATGATGCCACCCACAGTGTACAGATACAGGATAAAGGAAATAATGTATAGTGCAAGATAAAGTCCAGTCAATTCCGATTAAAGATAGTCCGAGGGTCTGCAATAAGGTAGGTGGTAGCTCAGGACCACTCACTAGTTGGTGATAGGATGGTTCCATTGCTTGATGATGGCTGGGAAGAAACTGTCCCTGAATCTGGAGGTGTGCGTATTCACACTTCTGCACCTCTTGCCTTATGGGAGAGCGGAGAAGAGAGATTGGCTGGGGTGAGACTCGTCCTTGATTATGCTGGTGGCCTTGCCGAGGCAGTGTGAAGTATAAATGGAGTCAATGGAAGGGAGGTTGGTTTACACGATGGCCTGTCCACAACTCACTGTAATTTATTGCGGTCTTTGACGAAGCTGTTCCCAATCCATGCTGTGATGCAGCCCAATAAAATACTTTCTACAGCACATCTGTAGAGGTTGGTGAAAGTAGTTGGGGATATGCTGAACTTCTTATAGCTTCAATGGAAGTAGAGGCGTTGGTGTGCTTTCTTGGCCATTGCTTCAATATGGCTAGTCAAGGAGAAGTTGCTGGTGATATTTACTCCCAAGTACTTGAAGCTTTCAACCATCTCTGCATTGGCATCGTCAATGTATACTGGGGTATGTGTACTGCTTTGCTTCCTGAAGTTGATCACAATCTCCTTTGTCTTGCTGACAATGAGGGAAATGTTGTTGTTTTGGCACCAGGTTACGAGGTTCTGAATCTCCTACCTGTACTCCATCTCGGCATTGGGGTAGGGTCAACTTCAGGAGGACCTATCTAACATCTGCAACATGACCCTGGGAAAGGGCACACTCGAGGCTTATGGGGTGGATATCATCATCCCTTTGGCCTTGTGCTCAGAGGGAGCATAGAATGCATTAAGTTCACCAGGTAGGTTCATCACAAGACATTCTAGGTCAGGATGTTCCGCAGAAACATTTGGATATGATATCACTCCAGCCAATACAATGGCTCTTTTATGCCAAACACTTGTTCTTAATGAAACTCCTGCACAGCAGTTCATCATTCTACCTTTGAGAATTGACCCAAAATCCAAATGAGGCAATAACTTGTATAATGTCTGTCGTGAAGATAATCTGCATGACTGAGTATTTGCTTAAAAGGCTCGTTATAAAGCTATAAACCAGATATAAAAAATATATAGGTTATTAAAACCAGATGACAAATACTTCCTTTGGTAGCTTTAAAATGTGTTTATCAACAAGAGATTAGCTGTGGCAAAAGAAAACTGTAAAAAAACCCAGCAATGAGCACTTAATGACAAAGGTCATTGGCAGCAAAGAACAGCAGCAAAACCATAGTCGGATAGGAAATTAAACACCTCGATGATCCACAGAAATAAAGAATTAAAAAAACTAAAATACCATGTAAACATGCTCCAAAATTAGGGAGGACATGAACAACTTGCTTTCCAGTGTTGTCTTGGACTTAGAAATGGGTAGAAATTCTAATTGGTTTTAACGAGTTTAAAGGCAACAAATCCCCTGGAATATATACAATTATACTTCAAGGAGAGATAAGGGAAGGGATTTGCAGAGCAGCGAAAGTCATTTTAAGGCATCTACATGAATTGGAAATGTTCCAATGAATCAGTAAAAAGCAAATGCATAAATAAAATTCAAATGGTTAGGCGGAATATACCTAGTAAAACCCATCAGTTTGACTTCAAAGATCAGAAAGTCATGGACTTCTATAATAAAATGGAGGAGTATATTCACAAAAGTAATTGAAAAAAAGATGCCACAGCGCTGGCAAGGCTGGATCTCGGAAGATTTCGAAGTATTTTTGATAAACGTGCTTTGGACTAAGGGTTAGAAAGCTATATGGTGTCATTTAGGTTTGAATTTTAGCTTGTGATTCAGCTTGAAGTGTTTTGCAAAATTGATTAATTGTTAGTAATTAAGTTATTTTTGTCAACAAAATGCATAAACTCTTTATAAAAGCAATTAAGCTGAAGTAAAAAGTTATTTGCAGATTTATAATATCAGTGCATTTATTTTCCAAATGAAACTGTTCCTGGGTCTGAAATATACTAACGAATATCTTGGAGGCATAAACTGGACTGGCTCAGGAACTCTGAGGCACTGTATAAGAAGTGACAGAGCTGTCTGCACTTTCTGAGGAGGCTCCACACTTTCAACATTTGCAGCAAGATGCTGCAGATGTTCTACCAATCGGTCGGTGGTGACCAGTGCCATCTTCTACGCTGTCATGTGCTGGGGTAGCAGGGCGAAAGTCGTGGATCCCTACATTATCAACAAGCTCATCTGGAGGGTTGGCTCCGTCCTGGGGGCGGAGTTGGATTCATGAGAGGTGATCTTGGAAGGGAGGATGCTCCTCAAACTGCAGAGCATCTTGGAAAATACATCTCACCCCCTCCATGACACACTGGTCAACCTGAGGAGCACCTTCAGCAACTGACTGGTTCCACCAAGAGGTAGCACAGAATGCCACAGGAGATCCTTTTTCCCCATTGGCTATCAAACTGCGTAACATCTCCCCCTTCTGTCGTGGGGTAGACTGACTCCCCGCCCCCCCCCCCCCCCCCCAATGCACATCCCCAATCCTGGACTTTCCGCTCGTCACTTTCATTTCATCTTTCATGTATCTTGTTATGTTTTATGATTCTTGGCAGACCAATTTCCCTCCTGGGATAAATACATTTCTATTGTATCGTTTGGTATAATATGTCATACAGCATTGTAACCCGTCCATCTGCTCAGCAAGTCTGCACCAACCATCAAGTGCCCATTTACACTAATTGCACATGCATTAGTGGGTCTTCTCATGTAACATGAGGAAAATATATTTCCATGTGTGCTCAATATATCTGGGACACCTGAAAATGTTATAGTGGAGTTCTAAGAAAGTTTTCAAGCATCCAAGACAATTTAGAAGCTTGGGGATGTCAAACCAAGGTAGAACTTTCACAATGAGTGGCATAGCCTGCAAAGTGTTGTAGAACAGTAGAACAGAATTCTCAGGATTATAAGTACACAATTCCGAGAAAATGGCATCTCAGACGTTCAGGGTGATTTAAAAAAAAGGCCGGTGGCATGCTGACCTTCATCAGTTAAGGCATTGAGTGGCATAGGGTAGCACGGTGGCACAGCTGTGGCATGGCTGCCTTACAGTGCTTACAGCGCCAGCGACCCGGGTTTGATTCTGGCTGTGGGTGCTTCTCTGTACGGAGTGTGTACGTACTCCCCGTGACCAACGTGGGTTTTCTCCGAGAACTTTGGTTTCCTCACACACTCCAAAGACGTACAGGTTGTAGGTTGATTGGCTTGGTATAAATGTAAACATTGTCCCTAGTGTAGGATAGAGTTAATGTGAGGGGATCGTTCGTCGGTGCGGACTCGGTGGGCTGAAGGGCCTGTTTCTGCATTGCATCACAAAACTATAAAAATGTGAGTATAGAAGTTGGGATGTTTTGCAGTTGTTTAAGACATCAGAGGGACTTGGAGTATTGTATTCCACTTTGATCAGCCAGCTACAGGAAATAAGCCATTAGCTGGAAAGAATGCAGAAAAGATTCATGAAGATGTTGTCGGGACTCAAGGGACTGAGTTATAAGGAAATGCTGGGCAGACTATGACCTTATTCCCTGGCATGTAAGAGATTTGGGGGTGATTTTATAGAGAGGTATATACAATCATTGGTGGCATGGATAGGGTGAATGTACAGTCTTTTTCCTAGCATTGTGGAATCAAGAACAAGAGGGCATAGGTTTAATATGAGAAGGGAAAGATTTAATAAGAACCTGAGGGACAACTTTCTCACACAGAGGGTGGTAGGTAAATGGAATGAGCCATCAAGGGAAATAATTGAGGCAAGTGTAATAACAACATTTGAAAGACATTTGGATAGGTACTTGGAAAGGAAAGGTTTGGAGGGATATGGGTCAAACAGAAAAAATGAGACCAGCTTAGATGGGTGCCTAGAAAACATGAACAAGTTGGGGTGAAGGGCCTGGTTCTGTACTGTGTGACTGTGATTGTACAAAATTCCTCCAAACAAAAAAACAGACTTATGGTTCTAGTAAGAATGGCAATCAATGAAACAGAGGAGGGCACCAAGCAAAGTAGCAAAGTAATCTCTTCACCTAAAATCACATAGAGCAAAAAGCTTTGAGGTGCCTTGGCCAAACCAAGTAAAGAAGAAGAAAGCCAATTATTCCCATCCTAACCCAATAACTGTTTTTGGTTATGTAGGGCATCAATAACATCATCTATATCAATGATTTGGATGAGAACGCACATGGCATGCTTAGCAAGCTTGCAGATGACACAAAAGTGGGTGGTTTGTAGATAGTGAAGATGGTTGTCAGAAATTGCAGCAGGATCTTGATGGATTGGGCAGGTGGGCTAAGGAATGGTTAATAGAATTTAATACAGAGAAATCTGAGGTGTTACATTTTGGGAGTACTAACATGGGCAAAACCAACATAGTGAACGATAGGGCTCATAGGAGTGATTTAGACCAGAGGGATGTAGGAGTACGGGTACATAGTTTGTTGAAAGTGGTATCACAGGTAAAAAGGGTGGTCAAAAAGGCTTTTGGCACATTGGCCATCATCAGTCAGAGTATTGAGTATAGCAGTTGAGAGGTCACATCGCAGTTGTATGTTGGTGAGGCCACATTTAAAGTATTGTGTTCAGTTTTGTCCACTATGTTACAGGAACGATGTTGTCAAGCTGGAAAGGGTACAGAGAAGATTTATGAGGATTTTGTCAGGACTCGAGGGTCTGAGTTATAAGGAGATGTTGAGCAGGCTAGGACTCTATTCCTTGGAGCGCAGGAAGACAAGGGGTGATCTTATAGAAATGTACAAAATCATGAGAGGAATAGATTGGGTTGATGCACAGAGTCTCTTGCCCAGAGTAGGTGAATTAAGAATCAGAGGACATAGGTTTAAGGTGAAGGGGAAAAGATTTAATAGGAGCCTGAGGGGTAACATTTTTACACAAAGGGTGGTGGGTGCATGGAACAAGCTTCTGGAGGAGGTAGGAGAGGCAGGTACTATTACAATGTTTGAGAAAATGTATACAGTTACATGGATAGGACAGGTTTAGAGGGATATAGGCCAAACACCAGCAGGTGGGATTAATGTAGATGGGACATGTGGGCAAGTTGGGATGAAGATTCCACACTATAATACTTTGAATATTTCCCATGGTAATATATTGCTTTATCAAATGGTTGTATTATATTTCAATCCTATCAAAAAACTATTGCACACAGCATATTTTAAAATCACTGATATTGTCTATTGTTTTTTCTGCTCTACAGTGCATTTCGGGCAGCATAGCACAAGCATGTTCCTACGGAGATATCAAACATCTGTTTTATCTAAAAGGCAAATTTCTGTCAGGCGTATTTCACCTGGTTACCGTCTAGACCAGTGGTTCTCAAATGGGGGTACGCGTACCCCTGGGGGTACGTGAAGGCACTCCAGGGGGTACGTGAGATTTTAAAACATGCGTTGGTTAGGGGGTACTTGGCTGAAAAAATATTTCACAGGGGGTACATCACTGAAAAAAGGTTGAGAACCACTGGTCTAGACCACTGAAGTCATAACATGAATTGCACTGTAGAAAAAAGAACCGGTAGTGATCTCTAGTGGTGAAATTGTTTAATGTTAGATTAGTAATAGTACAGATTGCTGGAAGATTATTTGCAAAAAAACAGAAATAAATAATCCATTATTTTAGATATAGCCGAGTTCCTGTTTAAGTGACAGAGCACATGAAAGTAGTTATCTGTAGAATTACCCCAAACTTAAGAATTTATCAACTATAAACAGGTTTCCAGCAATAAAAGGGAGACGTTCTCATTTCTATTAATTGTTCATACTTTAGCTATTTATACAGCAGCTTGTAAGCAATATTTAACTGATGCCCAACAAAGTTCATGTAAAAGGGGGAAAAATACTTCATTATCACAGTTAAGAGGCTTTGATGCACTGTTTGCATGCCATCTTTATGGCCTTCCGTCCTTATGATAACAATGGATCTCATGTCAGACTGCTGTTGTTGCTCACAGCTACTTCTATCCCATTTAGTATTTCACTCATCACATGCCAAAATTAGTTTGCACTTTGAATCTTATCTTGCCTCTACTGTGTTTCAGTCCAAGAAATCTTTCAAAGGAAATGACTTTCGTGATTTGTCACAAAGATGCATTCTTATAAAACCTATAAATTTACCGTTAATAGGCAATAAAACCACTGTTTAACTGTAATCTTGACCTTGAACAAGGCAGAATAATATTGTGCAACTTCCCACATTGCAATACCGCTTTGGAGGTCACCAACTTGTCATCTTCTTAATCTAAGCAAATTTTTGATGCCAACAATGAAGTTGGAGCAATCATCTATGTCAACGGGATTACATCAAATCCACAAAGTCATAAAATTGAGTCTCCTTGTTATTGTGGAGTCTAAACGCAGATTTGTAGAACACTTACAGTACCTTCAATCCACAAGCATTTCTTTGAATTTTGCATTACCTGTCACTTCACTTCTCCTACACACTAGAACTATCACTCCCACTCAATCTCTTACATCTATCTCTGTACATGTTGTATTCTGCGCTAATGAAGTTCAAACACCTCATATTTCAACAAAGAACATCTGGTCTCGACTATAATTCTGATCATAACCACGATTCACATTTTTTTTGGACACCAGTCATTGACAATGGAAGATCAGAAAAATGAAGAGGACATATGTGCAATAAAATGCTGCAAATATTTAGCACATCAGGCAGCAGCTGTGTCAAGAGAAACAGAGTTAATGTTTCAGATGAAAGATATTTCATCAGAATTGGGACAGTGAGGTAATAAGTTGTAGAGAGTATAGGATAGGGGATAGATCAGAATGAATTTCAGGATCAAAGCTAGAAAGTTTGGAAGGGAGATTACAAATATGGCAGAGTTGAAACTGGGGAAAGACCTTGATGCATCATTTTGGCATTTAGCATTTTACCTTTTCAGCAAAATCACATGGTAATATATGGAAAGATGACAGACCCAACCTTGAGATTGTGATGTGAGCTGGGAATATCAATGAGAAATGCACCTTCAACATTAAACACATTGTAAGAGTAGGCTTAAAGCCCTGGGTTTGCAGTGCTGACTTCATTAGGCACACACATGTTTAATTTGCTCTGAGCAACAAACAAATGCTATCCTATAATGAATGAAAGGTGTCATATGTGGACGTATCTGGGGAGCCAACTACTAAATAGATAACCAAAGCAACAGGGCACAACACCTGAAGAGCAGAGCTCCAATGTTGGCAAGATGCCACAAGTCATTGCATGGTTTCGTTAATGCCATCAACTTCTGGAGTATTTCTTTAGTGATTTGGGGTTTTCTGAGCGATGGGAGTATTTAGTAACTTACTGCTTAGAAATAAGAATTCAGATGAGGGAATACATCGAAGTCCCTCACTCTGAGCACAGGATCGCCCCAGGGTTGCGTCCTCAGCCCCCTATTGTACTCCCTGTACACACATGACTGTGTGGCTAGGTTCAGCTCCAACTCAATAATTAAGTTTGCTGATGACACTGTGGTGGTGGGCCTGATCTCAGACAACGATGAGAAGGCCTACCGGGAGGAGGTGGCTGATCTAGCACTCTGGTGTCAGGACAACAGCCTCCTCTTGAACATCAAAAAAACTAAGGAGCTGATCGTGGACCTTAGGAGGGCACATCACCGAGGGCGTACACACCATTGAGGATAAATGGGGATACTGTGGATAGGGTGAGCTGTTTTAAATATCTGGAAGTCCACATCTCTGAGGATATGACATGGACATCACACGCCGCAGCACTCGTGAGTAAGGCAAGGCAGCACCTTTACCACCTCAGGCAATTGAGTAAATTCAGAGTGTCTCCGAGGATCCTCCAGTGCTTCTACTCAGCGGCTGTGGAAAGCATCTTGTCCGGAAATATTACCATCTGGTTTGGGAATTGCTCTGCCCAGGACAAGAAGGCTCTGCAGAGAGTAGTGCGTTCAGACGAATGCACTATGGGAACTTCACTCGCCCCACTGCAGGATCTATACCTCAGGAGGTGCAACTCCAGAGCCAATAAGATCATGGGAGACCCCTTCCACCCCTGCAACGGACTGTTCCAGCTGCTACGGTCAGGCAAACGCCTCCGTTGCCATGCTGTGAGAACGGAGAGGTTGAGAAGGAGTTTCTTCCCAGAGGCCATTCGGACTGTAAACTCCTATCTCACCAGGGACTAACTTTACTGAACCTTTTTCCTTCCGCCCACAATATTTAATATGTAAAAGAATATGTGATTCTGTTTGTAGTTTGTTTGGTTGTTTGTTTGTTTGTCTTTTTGCACAAAGTCCGCGAGCATTGCCACTTTTCATTTCACTGAACATCTCGTATGTGTATGTGACGAATAAACTTGACTTGACTTGACTTGAGTCTATTATTTACCTAGGTAACACGAAACCTCTACTTGGCCAATGTTTGAACAACAGACGCACCATTGCCGGAGTTAACAGATAATACAAATGAACAATTAGGTGTATAGTGAGCCCACTTTATTCAAGTTGTATGATATTGTGATTATGGGTGTGTCTGCAGGTCTTGGTAAAGACTGTGGTGTTTGGGGCTCCTAAATATTCTGAACCAGGACAAATGAATTGTATGCGTTGAGTGAGGATTGTATTATGTTATGAAGATAATTTAAATAATCACAATCCCATGCTAAACATCATCTCAAGCCAGTACTCAACACACTGGTCAAGGAGCAGCAAGAGAGGGTGAGAAGTCACGTGCACTGGAAACAATTCAGAAAGAAATGGTCAGAGATAATGACTTCCAAGCTTTGAAATGGTCAGCTGAGAAATGAAAGGCTCAAAATTTGCGATCAATTAAAGGGAGCTCATAATTTAAACGCCTATGAAGTTAAAAAGATGGACAATTTCAAGAAAAAATTAAGCTATAAATTGCTTTGATTAGATTTGCAATACTTGGGAATAGTGTGTGATTGTAATTATTGTAGAGGTAAATGGCTGCATTGGCCTGAGTTAAGTTGTTTATATTGAAGACATTGAGACACTAGAAAATAAGTAGGCCTAGAAAATGCAATCGTTTATAACAGGTTAAGTTTTAAATTATTGAGAATGAATATGCCTGTACAATTTTACAATGTAATTAATTAATTAATTGGTAGAATAACAATATGTATGGAAGGTTGCAATCAATACTGGATTGTTGCTATTTTTAAGGGAATAGTTTACCATATGTATAGAGAATGTACAGTATGTAATGTTGAAGACAATGTATCATATGTAAAACTTTTGATTAATTGTCATATATCAGATACTTTGTTAGTTAGATGCTTATTTATGTCCAATTTAAATATTTTAGTTGAGAAACTTTGTACTTGGTGCCTGACTGAAGTGCAATATTGAAGAGCCATCAAATACCAAAATGCAAAAGATATCAGAACAAATAGACAAGGCCTGCATTATAAAGATGTTTTTGAGCATCACTTTATTAAAAGAAAGCAAGATAGAGGCACATGTGTACGAATGAAATTCAAAGGATATAACTGATCACAGAATGACCATATGAGGACGTACAGTATAAAGGAGTTTGGATATCTTACAACGTTGTTGATAGAGAAGGGGTTACAGCAAAGGGAAGAACAAAAGTCATGGTGGGTAGACAAAAGTGCTGGAGAAACTCAGCGGGTGGAGCAGCATCTATGGAGCGAAGGAAATAGGCAACGTTTCCCATGGAGGGATTTGGAAACAAGGAAGGGAATTTTAAAATAGTTATGTTCCTCAAACAGAAACCAATCCAGGGATCTTAGAGAAAAAGTATTTGGTATGAGTTTGGATATAGTTTAGAATGGGCTTAAATTAATGAAAAATGAAAGGTCGGATTTTGGATAGTCAAATCTGGAATGTTAAAGTTTTTAGCAGCAAGTGAACCAAGGTAAAGGGCAAAATCTGTCAATGTTCAGGAGGTAGGAGTCAGCAGTTTTAGTGTTGGGGCAGATTTCTGAACAGTGGTTCATAACAGTGCGAAATGGCAGTTTCAGCTTTAAACAGTTAACCGGAAAGAGAATCGTAGTCAATATTTAGTTGAAGGAAATGAGTGCTCTCCCAATACTGGATGCCAGCCACTTAATCTTGAGAACTGAAGCAACATTTTCCCTCCAAATGGAAGAGAAAATAATATTTATATAAAACTGTGCTGATAGCAAAAACATTCCTCTTCTTGTCTAAGGATTATTGTATGACAATAAACAACTCATGAAAAATCACATTACAAAATAATAATATATGGGAGAAACCATTTGGTCAGTTTTACTTCTGGAGTTTGAAGACCCCATAATATAACATCTATTTGTTTTCAAATAATACCAGAACTTTGATAGCCATAAATGTACATTAAATTCTATTCAAACTTCTGCAGTGAATGGACTGATCATAATGCTTGTGAGGAACATATTTTACTATTACCAGCTTGAACCTATGACTCTTATCCTTCCGTCAAAATATAGTTGAAAGGATTTATAAGATTCAGCTACGCCAAAGCATTTTTCATATTATATATCATTGCAGCATCTCTTGGACAGGTCCATTGAAAGATTTCTCCTGTAAATTTTCAAAATTCAGATCTTTGATGTCAGGCCTTCCCTCTGTTAATTCCAGCTTTTGGCACAACTTTGGCACAGCTTAGTGACCACTGCTTTTAAGAGCATTCCAAAACAATATCTGGTCAAAACAAGACAATGTAATTCAAAAGCTAGAAATTTGGAAAGAACCACCTAGAAAATGTCAGACGCACTCGGCAAACCTATCAGCATTCTAGTGGAGAGGGAAGAAAGAGATCTTTGCTGAGTTTAGATCCTGTCAGAACCTTTCTATGGTTGCAGGATTTTCTACTTCTAGTATATCATAAATGTACATTGCATGCCCAAATGGCCACTCCCCTGTCCTGAGATTATTTCTCCCAATTCCAAATTTGCCAACGAGCAATATAAGGTCTCAGATACCTTGTCAATCCCTCTCAAAATCTTATACTTTTCAATGATGTCACCCACCCATTCTTCTAAGTTAAAGAGATATCAGACCAGTTTTCCTCGTCCAACCTATATGAGTGATGTTGGGTGAAGAACACATATTGGCATCCTGATAGAATTTGTCGTCATTTTAGAATTGTTTTAGCGGAAAACCCAAGCAGAATGGCTAATGGGGTTGAAATTTGTTCTGGGTCACTTCTAATATTGAAGGAACTGTGCTTTGTACTCCATTCCAAAATTTGGTGTGGTCGACTTTGGTGGAACTAATATGTCAATGGAACTAAATGTTTGAAGCAGAATACTATGTGCAGTCACTACTGTACAGCACATTTAGTGTAAGTTACTGTAGATTGGCTATTGCATGTTCGACAATTAGAATGCTTAGTAATTATAACTCTGCCTAATTATAACATTCATAGTGTAAGAACCTGCCCACTGTCTGGCAGTAGCCATGCCAATGTGAACGTGTAATTACCTGCTTAGAAGATCATGACCTGAACAATAAAGATGGTTGTGTTTCAACCTGTGTGAGTTTGAACAATCGTCAGTGACCAAGAGGAAGCTCTGTTCCCTTCCCCACCCACACCACCAACTGCTGCTTAGATCTGGAGATAGAAACAGGCTTAAACAAAATAAGTTTCATCCAATCTGATGAAGGGTCTCGACCTGAAACGTCACCTATTCCTTTTCTCCAGAGATGATGCCTGACCAGCTGAGTTACTCCAGCACTTTATATCTTCCTTAAACAAAACAATAACTGGTAAATACAGTGCTAGTCCACACGAGAATTTAACTATTTCTGATGCAAAAAAGACAAGTTCATTGATGTGGTCCACAGCCGAGTACTGTATTCTGCACTCTAAATCCCAATTTGCTCTATTTATTATACTTGAGTTTGACTCGATTGAATTTATGCATAGTACATCTGATCTGTTTGGATAGCATGCAAAACTAAGCTGTTTACTGTATCTAGGTACATATGACAATAATAAAACTAAACTTACATCATTAAAGAAAAATTGGCAGCTCGAGAGAGAAAAGGGGCCATCAGAAACCAAACCAAAAATCAGAAACCATCTATGTGGGGAGCTGCAGGAGATGGACAAGGTTCACAATGAGTATTTATCTTCTGTATTTTCATGGAGAAAGACATAAAGACTAGGGAACTTGTGACAGTTAACAGAGATGTCTTGAAGACAGTCTGTATTATGGTTGAGAAGTTGCTGGATGTCCTAAGGTGTATGAAGTTAGATAAATCTCCCAAGCCTGATCAGATATATCTGAAGACATTGTGAGAAGCTAGAGAAGAATTTGCAGGTCTCCTCTATAAGATATATGAATCATCATTAAACCCGGGTGAGGTGCTGGAAGACTGGAGGATGCCTAATATTCTTCATCTATTTAGGAAGGGCTGCAAAGAAAAGCCTAGGAACTATAGACCAGTGAGCCTAACATCTGTGGTAGGCAACTTACTGGAAAGAATCCTGAGGGATAAGATAGATATGCATTTGGATGCACAGGGGCTGATTAGGGATAGTCAGCATGGTTTTGTTCATGGGAGACAGTGGCTTACGAATTTGATTGAGTTTTTGAAGAAGTAACCAAGAAGGTTAATGAAAGCATGCCAATAGACATTGTCTTTATGAACTTCAGCGAGGCCTTTGATAAGGTTTCACATGGTGGGCTACTGTGGATGGTTCGATCGCATGGGATTCAGGGAGAGCTGGTTGGATACAGGATTGGAATCATGGAAGGAAGCAAAGAGTGGTGGGGTTGTTTCTTGGACTGGAGGCCTGTGACAAGTGGTGTGCCATGGGGATCGGTGCTGGGCCCATTGTTGCATGTGGCTCATCTCACCAACTTGGATGAGAAAGTACAAGGCATGATCAGTACTTTTCCAGATAACAATAAAGTAGATAATGTCGTAGACAGTGAAGATAATTATAAAAAATTATAGCGGGATCTTGATCAGCAGGGCAAGAGGACCAAGAAATGGCTAATAGGGTTTAATGCAGATAAGTGCGAGGCATTGCATTTTGAGAAGTCAAACCAGGACAGGACTTTCACAGTCAATGGTAGGTCCATTGGCAAAGTAACAGTGCAGCGAGATCTCGGAGTATAGGTACATTGTTCCCTGAAAGTGGCGTCACAGGTCAAGAATGCTTTGGTAATATTGGCCTTTATTATTCACGGTATTGAATATCGAAGTTGGACATTATGAGATAGTTGTACAAGACATCGTTTTGGCCACATTTGGAATACCATGTTCAGTTTTGGTCATTCTGTTATGGGTAGGAGGCCGGAGGCTGAGGGGTGATCTTATCAAGGTGTATGAAATTATGAGGAACAGTTAACCAGAGAAAGGAATTACATTTCTTTTTGTTTCCTCTTTTACCGGTACAGCATTCGAAAACAAAATTTTACTCTATTACTCTATGACTCTCTACATGAGCAATCACGTTATCCACAGTGGGTAGTACATCTACCAAGTTGCTGCAAGTTGCTTAAAACACTCTTCCCTGCAGGCTGAGAAAGCAAGCTGAACAACATATAAGTATACATAGTCAATAAGGAAGTGCATAGAACATCATTCACTTCCTGAGCCTTCAATATGAACACGTTATCACAGTTCAACTAAATTAGCCATTGAATATCCTGAATAACATCTCTAAGAACGAATCTGCATATGGATTAATTGTCATAATATTGATAAATATAATTTACTCAGTTCTTGAATGCTACTCTTCCAGTTGATTGGGCAACACATTATATCCATAGTAGACACAAAAAGCTGGAGTAACTCAGCAGCACAGGCAGCATCTTTGGAGAGAAGGAATGGATGACGTTTCAGGTCAAGGCCCTTCTTCAAACTAGCATCTGCATTTCCTTCCTTCCTGTCCATGGTGTTGATTGGTACAGTTTAAATAAGGTGTTGTGATTAATTATGGGTTAATGTACATACTGGCATTCTTACACCTGCCGAATAAATACACTTCAAGTATTACATCACAAGCAGTTTTTCTCATTGTGCAACTGTCTCTGGAGATCAACAACAAGAGCAATAATCAGTAAATGCTGTTAAAATTCTGTCAGACTGAGGCAGCGCAGTGGAGCAGCTCGTAAAGCTGATGCCTTACATTGCCAATGACCCAGGTTCAATCCTGCCCTTGGGAGTTGTCTGTGTGGAGTCTGCACATTCTTTCTTTGAGTGTGTGGGTTTCCTCTAGGGTGCTCTGTTTTCCTCTCACGTCTCAAAGAATTGCAGGCTGGTGGATTAAATAGCACTGCAAATTACCCAGGATGTGTAGGAGAGATAGGATCTGAGGGGATTTAGCAGGAACAGGGAATATAATGGTATCATGTGGGATTAGAGTAAAAGTATGCTTGATAGTTGGTTTGGAACCGGTGGAACGAAGGACCTGCCTCTGTGCTCCATGACTCCATTATTTTATGAGAGGCTAAACCATATAGCTAATGTATTTAATGACATACCCATTTTTTTTTATTTGGATGAATTAAGGGAAATTCTTAAATGGTTATTTAGATTTGATTTTTTTAAATCTGAGTATTTACACACAAAGAAAAGATAGGTAGATACTGGGGAAAACATTTAAAAAAAGGATAATAATTCTTCCTTGATTTTTCTGCGTTTATTTTCAATTTCTAGCAATTTCTCACTTCAGTTGTAGAGTTCTTAAAGTTGCTCCTCATAAAAGACATACGAAACCCAGCAGCATTCTCTGAAATGTTATCATAGATTCTGCACAAATAACTATACTCATTCTATGTTCATATCCTATGGTAAAATCGTTGTTTGAAGACAACTTTGTTTGCTAATAAGAACAGTTATAAACAGTTTATTTGTAAATTGTTATCTTGCTAAAACCAAATAGTTTTGACAATTCAATTTTTAAAGTATAAGCAAAGTTACAAGAGTACAAATATTGCGGTTAAAAATAAATTCTGCAAACATACAGCATCACAAATCAAAGCACTAGATTTGTTTTATTTAACATGAATCAAGATTATCAATTTACGATCAGTATGCAACAGTTAAAGTCCAAAAATAAAATGGAAGTTTTCGAGAAATGGCAATTTGTTTATAGGAGAGAATATTTGTTTCTAATTTCCTGATTACAATTGCTTGGTTTCTGAGTTTTGTCAGAACTCGTTAGAAATACAAATCAATTCCCCATCTTATTTCTCAGAGAAGTCCCATGACCCAAGGGCAATGTGACTACAGCTGGACAAACTCAAAACACTGGAGATCATAAAATGGCTCCACCCCTAAAGTTTTATTGCACCAGTAACTAGATTTCAGAGACAGGGCCTGGACTGAATTTAGGATCTAGACTGTTTTTGGCAGTGACTTATTCATGCAGAGTTGATGATTAAAATATAACATGGTTCAAACTACATAAGCTAATGCAAATCTAACATTCAGTGTTAAATATGAACGGCATTTATATTTCTGTTTTAATTGTGCAAATAAGAACTTTTGTGAGAGCTAATGCCAATTGGCCTAATATATACAAATGCATTCAATGACATCATTGTTATTTTTTTTTAAATAAGTTATGTACAATTTGTAAGTTGATATCTTAATTGGAAAAATGCCAGAGTCTTGGCCACTTGCAAAGATTTAATGGAAAACAGATCGGCAAACTCCTGTCAAGCCAGCAGCCTGTCTGAAATACATCTCAATGTCCCCAAGTCACACATGCATTAAATAATATAAACTTAATCATAAGCATAAGAGTACATCTACAACATGTAGACAAGCTGAATAACGGTGTTAAAGAAAGACTCAGGATGGTCATTGCTCAGGGCTGTTTGCAGATGAAATATAGCAGTTGTCCTAGTACTAAACTCATAGACTTAAGCATAAATTTGCAGGCCTCTTAAATATCTTCAGCTAAAACAGTGTATAAAAGTTGCAGCTACATGGTATAAATTACTGCTCTAAGCATCAGATGTATTGTATTCTCAGTTCAAATCACTGCCTAAATTTGGATCTGAAAGTAACAAAGATGTAATTGATCCTGTTCATTACTAATTCAGAGATACATGTGTTTAACTGGAATTATTTACAAAGCACATTCTGACAGGGACTCAATCCTTTAATTGGTAGGAGTAGAAATTCCCACAGACTGGTTTGAGTTTATAGCTCATGAAGTCACGTGCTCCTCACACCTTTTCCCCTATTTTCCACCCCCTGCCCAGTTTGTTGTTCCAGAATTTACTTTAAATTGGTAATTTGATATGCAGTGAAAATGAACAAAAGCAATGAGAATATTTCCTTTCCATTTCTCAGGTATACTTTATTTTGATTCACACTTTATTTCTAAATATTTAAATATGTTCCTTCTTCAGAGTCTTCTAGTCATCAAAAGTCTTGTCATTGTCCTCTTTGTAAAAATATAGAAGTTTTTTCTCAACTACTATATATGTAAAATGAGAAATTCACTCTCGATCTTTTAAAATGACTAGGATAGGATCATACAGAGACATGATCAAGGGTACAAGGATTTTAAAGCAAGATCCAGCCTGTATTCCAATATTGGCAGTTTTTCGATTTGTAAAGGGAATCAACCCCCAAGTCACATCCATTATATTATAATAGCTCATGCATGGATAATACATTAATGGTATTAAATGTGCTCTGACCAAATAAACATTGCAATATGACGAATACAATTTTATTCAATTTGGAAATTTATTTCAAATTTAGAATGCAGGCAATCATTTAGTTTTAATTTGTTTCCACTTTAAAACATTTTAATTATGAAAATAGTGAAGCTTTTCCTGCTCCATTTCCAAGTTGATCATGATTTGTTATGAGTTCAGCTCTGTTCTTAACATAAGAACTCTGTTTAAGGGTGTGTAAGCAAAACAACTGCAAATGTGTAAGTCAGTACAGCACAAAATTACAAAAATTTATAAAATGTGTCCCAACACAGATGAAGAAAGCAATGTTATTATACTGAATGCTAATTTATTGTATACCCATTATGAATTCAATTGTGTTCTGTCTTTTAGTTAATAAAGTAAATAACCTAGCTAAATTGAAATCCTGGGAGTTTTTGTTTGGTGTTTTGTGAGAATTCAGATGTCTGTCTATGGGATTTTGACCTATTTTAATTGTCAATTAGTTCATAAATTAAGGAACTCTACAACAGTGCCACTGATGTAATAAACTTTAGGAAGGGGTAGGCCCGAAGGACCGAATGTCCTCATCTAAAACTACAGTCATACGTTCTTCTTTAGATCTAGTTCTTCCTTGGGAAACTATTCTGGACTGAAACCAAAATGTCCTAAGATGAACTTGGCAGAAAATATTTCAAAATGTTGATTATTTATGGTTATCGCAACAAACCCTTTGAATCATATAATATACTTTCTTGTTCAGAGTGATTTATATAGACTATGCAAGTGATTTATATGGAGTCTCTGTGGCAATCATTCACCCTGCATAATCATCTGAAACATGCTTAATTTTAACTGGAATCTCTGATGCTGCATCTTAACTGGAGATGAATTCAACTTAACTGGAGATTATTTTTTATAGACAACTGCATTTGAGGAGTAAATTCCACGGTTCTTCCTGGTTGACAGTGGTGAGGTCAAAAAAGGTCACATAAAAGCTGAGGTTTCCTTCAATTGTCAGAGTTGTTGCACAGTGAAAATCACGACTACACTACCTCCAGATAGCTGGAAACCACATCAACCGTGGTTTGTTTGGCCACTGGGAGGACACAGTTGAGGAAACAACTGCAATTATAGGAGTCATTTACATGTAGCGCTTGGACAAACGTTGCATGTTACGGGTAAAGAACTTTATTTTTTTAACTGAGATGCCACTACAAGTATTGTACATCTGGTGCTGGAATGAAAGTAGACCAGTGAACAAATCCCATGCGTGCCAAAACTGAAACATGTTGCAAACACCAACACACGATTCATCCCCTTCCCCGTAGAACAGTAATCACATTCTGGTAGAGTTTTAGAATTGATAGGCTTTGGATATTAAAGGAAGAAAAGGGCTTATTGCGGTAACATGGTACTGAGGCAAAGACCAACCACAGTCTCATTGAATGCTGCAAATGACAGCGGGGGTGTTTGTGCCATTTAATATCTCGCAATTCAGTGACTGATGGAACTAAGTAATAGACAGACTCAAAGACAGACCAAATAGATGTTTGTGGATCCAGAGTACTTTTGTGGCTCAAATAACTGATAGTTTATATAAAATACACACAATATTAATATTTAGATTTTATGATAGAATGATTTTGAAACATTTGCCTCTGACCTAATGCCATTAACAAAAGCACAATAAGAACTAATAAAAAGAACGCTGAGTCCTAAATGCAAATAAATCAGTGAGAAAATTAAAAGTTAATCCTTCGTAGCCAAAGAACTGCTGATTCAGTGCATACCAAAGGAGATCAGAAAGAGGCAGGGATCTCATTTTTAAATCTTGCCAAGATGTAAAATGTCTCAGGGTATTAAATTTATCTGCTAACAGCAGAGATCATCTGCTTTTTCTATTGACAAAGAGGTGGTGGGTACACATCCTTCCTGCTGTTCAGTGCTCTAAGAAATCTCAGCAGCTAATGCTGTCAGAAAGGAAGGCTATCCTAGTAAAACAAACATTGGGTAGATGGCAGTCTTGTGCTGAGGCGTGGTGAGGGACATATTTCAGTGGTGAGCTGTACAAGATCAATGGATAAAACAATAATGAGCGATTCCACTAATCCGGCCATTTTAGGGCCAGATACACAGAAGACTTTGGATAATCCTGCTCCAATAACTCATCATCTCAAATTCCTCTAAAACAGATGCCTGGAGAAGATTCTCAAGATTTTCTGTCCAAGGATAATTTCAAACTAGCAACCGCAGCAGAAGATACATATAAAACTATTGGTTGAATTTTAAATGACTGGACATGTGTATCAAGTGTCACCAGGCACACCGCCAAGAATAACTCCACTTTTGGGATGGGAACATAAAACACATCATTCCAAGGAGTTATGGCAACACAGTGTAAGAAAAAAGGAAGTGGTAGAGGGATGTGGTCCAAGTGCAAGCAAGTGGGACTAACTGGGTTAGGCAACTTGGTCAGCAAGGATGAGTTGGACTGAAGAGCTTGTTTCATGCTGTACAGCTCTATGACTCTATGTGAAGTAGTGGCACAGTGGCATTGCTCGTGCTGCCTCACAGATCCAGTGATCCAGGTTTAACCCTGTGCTTGGGGAAAGGTTCAGAGAGTTAAGTATCAAATGTGAGTAAATGGAACCAAGCATCTTGGTCAAATTGGACGAGTTGGGCCAAGGGGCCTATTTCCATCCTCTACAGCCCTATGACTAATATAATTAGACGTGATAATTAATATAATTAGACGGGACGACAGATGGCACAATGGGCTAAGTGTTCGGCTGGCAACCGGAAGGTAGCCGGTTCGAATCCCGCTTGGAGTGCATACTGTCGTTGTGTCCTTGGGCAAGACACTTCACCCACCTTTGCCTGTGTGTGAATGTGTGTGAATGTGTGTGAGTGATTGGTGGTGGTCGGAGGGGCCGTAGGCGCAGATTGGCAGCCACGCTTCCATCAGTCTGCCCCAGGGCAGCTGTGGCTACAGAAGTAGCTTACCACCACCGAGTGTGACTGAGGAGTGAATGAATAATGTGATGTAAAGCGCCTTGAGTATTAGAAAGGCGCTATATAAATCCCATCCATTATTATTATTATTATTATTATTATTATTATATCTAATATGGTAGAGCTGCTGCCTCACAGTGCCAGAGACCTGGATTTGATCCTGACCTCAGGTGCTGTCTGCATGAATTACATGTTCTCCCTGTGACCACAAGGATTTCCTCTGGGAGTTATGGTTTCCTCCCACAGACGTTCATGTTTGTCCATTAATTGGCCTCTGTAAAACTGCCCTGAAATTGTAAGGACGGGATGAGAAAGTGAATGTGAAAGAACTTGTGTGAATGGGTGATTAATAGTTGGTGTGGACTCAGTAGGTCCACGGGACCTGTTTACATGCTTTATTTCTAAACTCAACCAAAACTAAACTGTGTAGAATTGACATGTTCCCTATGTGATCAAATGGGTCTACTCTCGATGCTCCACTTTCCTCCTGCATCCCAAAAGATATGCATATGGTAGGTTAATTGGCTACTGTAAATTGGCTCCAGTGTGCAAGAGGGTGATAGAATCTGGGGGGAATTGATCGGAATATGAGGATTAGTATAAATGCGGATTAGTATAAATGGGTGCTACATGGTGGATGTATATGGACTGAAAGGCCTGATGCCATGCTGTATGACACTAGCAACCGCAAACATACCATGAACAAGTGGTGTTTTCATGCCATTTCAAGTGCCATTTGAAGCACAAAGATTAAATGAAAGTCGTAATTAATGTTAACCCATTTCTCAGGTTCTGTAAAATTATTGCATAAACTTGAAGCTTAGTATCGCAATTTAAAAAAAAACAATTCTACAGATTTCTTGAGATTGATTGACATTATCACGCAGGTCGACCAATAATGGTTTTCTTGGTCGTTGGAAAAGGTGTATTCAAGAGAGAGCTGGAAATAGCTCTTCAGGCTAATGGAATCCCTAGGGATATGGGGTTTAAGCAGGAATGGGGTACTGATTTTGGATGATCAGCCATGATAATATTGAATGCGGTGCTGGCTCGAAGGTCCGAATGGTTTCTATGTTTCCATAACATCATATTGGAATAAAGCAAATCAAAAGCCAACGTTCCTCTGAAGAAGGGCCTCGATCCGAAACGTCTCCAGAGATGCTGCCTGTCCTGTTGTGTCTAGCTCCTTAAACCTTTGTGGGCCACTTTATTCAGGGTCAGTGGTAAGCCGCATCCATGTACAGCTGACTGAAAAATACATGCCATTATGTTTGTACAGCTACTCATTATGTTGGTTCTGCATGACTTTTACTGATGTGTGGAAAAAAGGGGAAACAGCTGCTCAGTTTAAAATCTGATGTTGACTTTGATGTCTTAAAAGTGATGAAAATTTGTGAAAATCATTTGTGATAGTTTTATCAAAAGCTGATCAATGTGGCCTATTATGTAAGGAAAGGCTGAATTATTAGATATGTTGTAAGTACAGATCACTCTTTCCATAAATTGAAATAATTATACACAGCTGAATCTTGATAAATGCATTTTGCCTTGCCAAGATATGTTATGTTTGGATCAAGATCTCCATAAGCTTGTTAAAAATAGCCAATGTAATCATTATTGTACCTTGGCCCATATAATGATGCAGTCAGTAATGTAACTTACGCAAAGGAACTGAAATGTAAAATGTGATTACACCTTGGCAGTGATTGAGCTGAGTTTCATGTGTTTACCATTAAAACCCAGGAAATAAGGAATATTTTAAGCCTGGATCAGGATTTTCTATTTAAACATTATGCTTGGATTAAAGAAATTCACATAGCAAAATACGATGGGCTGCAATATGGTATACTGTAATTTGATTTTAAAGAAATTACCGGTTTCCTTGTAAATATAGTATGCACTTCTGAATTTTAGGACATTATTCCAACTATTTCATAAATACTTGGAGAGACCATCACACCATACCATATTTGGTATTGTTTTTTAACAATATCACAAATCTTTGAGTTGGCAGCAATAATGATTTGGTGAAAACCAGATGACTGCAGAACATGCCAATGCATCTGATTCAAGGATAAATAGCATTTTACCTCGGAGTGTAACATTTAAATGTACTGAATTTCAGACAGCTCCAAGTACAACATAAAGTGACAAATGGACAATCATGTCACAATTGTAATTAAAAGCCACGACTAAACAGATGTATAATGGAAAGAGTTACGACTAAACTAATGTATAATGGAAAAAGCTACATCAGAGAATTGTTCAAACTTTAAACAGTAAGAACAAACAATTGACAGAAACGTAACCAAATGCTTGCCAGAAGATAGGTCATCATTACTTTTTTTGCATATATTTCATTCATTTGTTCCATATCTCGCTATATCTCCATCTATATCTCTCATTTCCCTTTCCCCTGACAGTCTGAAGAAGGGTCTCGACCCGAAACGTCACCTATTCCTTATCTCCAGATATGCTGTCTGATCCGCTGAGTTAAGTGCCTGTCCCACGAGTATGCTACCTGCATGCAGCAAGCGCGACCAACCCAGAAGCGGGGGCCGCGCGGAGGTCGAGTGATCCCCGTACAGGGCCGGTCCCATCAGCATGCGCCTGCATGAGGCGAGCGCGACCAAACCGGAAACGGGGGCCGCGCGGAGATCGAGTGAGTGACGTGAAGTTCGAGCGAAGTCCGCGGGAAATTCACGCGTGAAGTGTGACGTTGCATACGGCATCGAGACGCTGCGCACGCCCGTCGAGGCGGCTGCGGGCCAGCAGGCCGTTACCGCGCGGAATTTTTGAACACGGTCAGTTTTTCGGAGCCCCGCGCGATGTCGGGACCAGCTCCGCACAACTCCATACGGCCCCGCGAGGCCGTACGGCTCAAGCGACCACGTTAGACGGTGCTTGCCACATGGAGTCGCATGCTCATGGGACAGGCCCTTAACTTCAGCTTTTTGTGTTTATCATAGGAAAAAGCATTGCAGGCAAATGTGAAGTATGCTTTGTTTATGTTTGAAGCAAAAATGATTAGGTGCAGTGCCATTACTAAATCACTTTGCTAAATCACAGCTACCTGTAAAACTTGTGAAATTTCAAATATTTATGGAATTTATATTAAAGCACCTATTCACAGAGGCTGGCATGAGAGGCTTGATAAATTATAGCATATATAGAGAGGCCTGCAGTTCTGGAAGATTATCACCTCAATGCCAAAACGTAATTGAAGGAGTACATCACTGCTTGTTCTGGGCTTAAATATCTCCAGTTGCTTTGCTCTCCATCGATGTAAGGATAGCAAGAGTATGCATTCTTACTGTGACATCACAGTGTTTAAATTGAAGGTATTGAAGCAGCAGAATGCTGCATGTTTTGAAATGGACAGGCTTGGACAGACAAGTGGTAAGTAATATATGTGTCTGACAAATGCTTGTTGATGACCATCACTGATGAGATGGTGTAACCAAAGATCCTATAGCGGAGCTCTGCTATAAGATCTTTGGGTGTAACTACTCACTCTTGACACTGAATGGCATTATTTCAGTAAAATACACACTGTCAACATCCTGGGAATCAGCTTGGACTATAAAACAGCTGCAGATGAACAGGTCAAGAGTAAGATTGCCGCAAGTGACTCATCACCTGATTTTAGCCACCAGCAGCCAGAGACCAAGCGGGAGTGTGATGAAGTTCCTCCACTTGTCAATAACTCTCAACAAGCTCAACATATTCACAGACAAAGGATTGGCACCCCCCACACCACTTAAGCAGTAATTCCTCCCACCACTGGTACATGATGACTGCAGCGTGTACTGTTGAAAAGACATATTGTAATGGCTTGCCAAGGCCCCTGCGATAGTGTCACCCTAACTATGGTCTCTCCAACCTAGAAAGATAATGGTAGCGGGCACATAGAAGCCCCACAATTTCTAAGTTCACTTCCAATTAAACACCATGCTGACTTAGCACAAAATCCTGGAACCTTTCCCATCAGCATTTTGTGAATACTTCCACCAACCAAATGACAATGTTCTCACAGATGGCCCACTACCAACACATTAAGGGCAATTAGAAGTTTGGCAAAGCATTCTAGTCTTGCTGGTGGTGCATGCATCCCACTTATTAAGATTTAATTGATTTGGACATTTGATTGCCTCAGCTTGGACAGTTAGCTGATCAGGTTATGGTCTCAGAAGAGGCTATGTGCTCACACATTAACAGTGGGAAACTTATACAGCACATCAATCCTGCCAGCGCCCAGGAATCATCAGCCACCATTGGCAATGGGCGTCTTCCCCATCCCAGGTTGTCTTCCCATTCATGCAGTTAGCAAATTAAGCACAAAAAAATGTTTTTATAAAAGCACAAGAAAAGAAGTAACAAGTTAAACTTTTTCAAATAATCAAATTACATAGATGGTACATCGTGCCTCTGTTCACAAGTCTTAAGATATGCTGGTAAAGCCATTAAGGAATAACACTGAACTCTTTCTTTGATTTACAATTACGGAATAAATCAGGAAATATTGATATTAATTGGTGTTTGAGGAACTTGTTGGTAGGATAGGGAACAAAGGTCATCAGTTATTTTTAAGTACTTGTCCTACCTTGGCAGGTCAGGCAGCATGTATGTGCAACAATTCTGGTTGGGATCCCTCTTCTGGGGCTTGAAGAGGGTCCAGAACAAAAACATCATCTATCCATATCCTCCAAAGATGCTGCCTGGCCCATTGTGTTACTCCAGCACTCTGTGTGTTTTTTTCCCCTGTAAAACTGCATCTGCAGTTCCCTATGCCTCCGTTTTTCATATCTTCCCAGTTTTAAAGAATTCACGGTTCAGTAACATAGCGTAAATAATACACTAAATGGAATCTGAAATGTGGTATGCTGCATTATAGATGCACTTGGATTAGTCAGGGCGTTGATCAATAGTGCATAGTCCTGGGATTGTGCCTGAAAATGCCACTGACTAGTTTATGAATGTGTGTCATGTCTCCCTGTGCAGGTTGCAGCTGGGAGAGGTATACATGTTCAAACTGAAGGCGGCCACAATGCAGAAGTGATGAAAACTCACTGCTCCTCACATCTGGCTGCCTGTTCATCCCCCTACACCACAAACAGCAAAGTATTTAACTTTCAAGATCCTACACTCTGTAATTCCCTGTAAGCCTCTCAGTCTCTTGGTTCGTCTTCTGGACTGCCAGAAGCTTTTAACATTCATGGTCTGTAGATATGAATGTTATTGTAATAGAACGATAACAAATTAGCAGATGGCAATTAAGACTAATTATCACAAAACACGCCACATCAAGATCATTATATCTTTACTGTCAACCTGAAAGAATGCGGATTTTTTTGGTGTCATTAACCATATAACCATATAACCATATAACAATTACAGCACGGAAACAGGCCATCTCGACCCTTCTAGTCCATGCCGAACACATAATCTCCCCTAGTCCCATATACCTGCGCTCAGACCATAACCCTCCATTCCTTTCCCATCCATATAACTATCCAATTTATTTTTAAATGATAAAAAAAAAAGCAAAAAAAAAAGTTTTTTTTCCCTGAGCATAATAATGTTTTGTAAATTACAAAATAAAAGTGCATTAGCTGCTTTATGAGTTTCAGCAAAGGAGTACATTTGAAAAGTAATCACCGTAAACTACCTGATTGAAGCTTTAAAATGTACTCGCCAGCTTAACTTCAAGTGATTAAAAAAACCCTCATAGGTGAAAACGTTACAAAACACCATAAACGATACTAACATATTCAGACACATTTGTTACATTTCATTTGCTCCAGCTGTCAAATATAGTAAAGCTTGAAGCAAAAATAGCAAGTCCAAACTGAAACATCAGGAATAGGCTTTCAAGTAAAAGCTATAACTGAAGTATAATAAAGAATGATTAATAACAAGATTCAGTAACTAACTGTAATAATGCTTCATTTTGTTATGGAACTATTTTCTTCACATATTTTGTCTATTTGAAAAAAAATATATATTTGTATTTATGGAGGATAGTTGTAAGTAATTAAAATAAATAAGTAATTAGAACCATTTCTGAAAAATAAAATGTTATCTTGAAAGCCAAGATGCGCAGTTACATCACAACTAGAAATATTTTTTATCTTCCAAGATTTTGCTGATCTGGAGACCAACAGTTGTTCAACATTTGTTCAGCAGAATATGTATTGCACTTGGTGCCCAATGGATTATGTGCAATAGAAAATCCTTTGCCGACGTTGTTTACATTAATGATTTTCCTCCTTCAATTCCACCATTTTCTGGGAGCATAACATTGGTGAGAGGTTCATGTAGATGTGGACAAGGACGGTTGAAGATTCAGTTGGAGGGAGAGTATCTGGGTCTCACTGAGAATCACATCGTCATAGAGATAGAACACAGAATCAGACTCCGGACCATCGAGTTCACACTGACCATCGACCATCAACCACCATGTAGATTGATCCCATTTTTCATTCTTCCGCATTCACAAAAATTACCCACAGACTCTACCACACAGTTACACCCTATTATAGAGGCCAACTAACCTATTAACCCATATACCTTTGGGACATTGGAGGAAACAAAAGTTTCTATACGAATAGGTACAAATTCTATGCCGACAACACCTGACACCAGGATTGAATCTTAGTCTCTGCTTATGCAAGGCAGTGGCTCTACTAACTGTGCAATTGTTGTGCCTGACATGCCATTATCAGCACTTTATTTGACATGGATGTTCGGAAGTAAATGCAAGGAGCAAATTACAGTCTTAAAGTAGACATAATTGAAAAGATAAATCTATTCTCCTCGAACTGATGTGAAACCTGGCATGACGTTCATTGTGAAGGCCTGTTTTTGCTCTAGAGACTGTGCCAATCATGGGACATGTATTGATAAAAACTCTCAAATTAATCAGACATGTGTTATGTACTGTTGGACGCCACTGTGTATACTCAGGGATCACCATTTATTACAAGCACCTTACACCAGGAAGCAATTTGCCAACACTTCTACAGTCAATATTTCTCAGATAAAATTCTGTTTTATGAGGCATGTAAATGCGAAACTGCCTTACAGAATGTCTACATCATTCAGTGTACCTGGGGAGTTCTTGTGTAAGATAGACACAAAAAGCTGGAGTAACTCAGTGGGACAGGCAGCATCTCTGGGGAGAAAGAATGGGTGACGTTTCGGGTCGACCCTTCTTCAGATTTGAAATATATAATCTGTGTAAGTATGAAATAAGAAATTATAATAGACAAAGATGATACAAAAGTTAAAAGTTAATACACTGCTCTATGACATGTACCCCCCAAAATAGAAATAAATTTGATCAAAGTCTAACACTATTCAGCTATTAAAATGTACCTATGGACAGAAAATTTGCATTACATCTATTGGTCGTAAAATGAACTGGAAATATAATCCACCAAAATGCCATAAAGTAGAACTTAAGACTTTTATTTCAATTAATACATGAAAGGTGTGGCACTGAAGTTGATCACCTTTTCCAACTTTTAAAATAATTTGTTGGGGTATCTAGTGCATTCTCTGCAGGGAGATAAATGTAAGTGTCAGTAGGTCGATAAGAAGACATATATGTATTTATCTCTCTCTGTCTTCGTTATAATTATGGTAGGAAGAAGGAGCCACAAAACATCATGAATTTCAAAGATGATTAATCACAAAATGAATGTGTTTAGTCTTGAGAATGTAAAGAGTTTCCTTGAAGTAATAAAGAAAAATGTATTTAACAGTGCCAAACTTTTAAATCACTAATATTACATGCACATTCCGTCATACAAAAAAACTTACGGGAGAGAGCAAAATGAACCTATGGTTAGTCCGATGTATCCAATAGGAGACATTCCAAATTCTGCAAGTAACTTTTTTTTCATAAATCTAACCTGACAGAGGAACATTTTCATAGGTGGAAATTATTATTAAAATGATTATTACTGAGTAAGATACAGTAAAAAATCCTAAATTAAACTACAATTAACATTGAGGGATATTGAAGATACATTGTTGTATAATAACATAATGGTCACTAGCTCATTTGTGTTCACAGTAGTTAAAGCATCAATTCATAATGTCTAACACTTCCTAATTTAACATGAGGAATTAAGTTGGGCATCATAATGCGTATCCAATACTCACTGTAAAATAGACACAAAATGCTGGAGTAACTCAGCGGGACAGGCAGCATCTCTGGAGAGAAGGAATGGGTGACGTTTCGGGTCGAAACCCTTCTTCAGACTCAGAGTCATGGGAATGGGAAACAAGAGGTGTGGACGGTGATGTAGAGAAATATAGAACAAATGAATGAAAGATATGAAAAAAAGTTACAATGATAAAGGAAACAGGCCATTGTTCGAGGTTTGCTGGGTGAGAACGAGAAGCTGGTGGAATGTGTGGGGGAGGGATGGAAAGAGAAGGAATGCAGGGCTTACTTAAAGATAGAGAAATCAATATTCATACCACTGGGCTGAGTGTAAGTAAAATAGATAACGTTCACCTGGTATCAATCCAAAGCCAATGGTTTTTGCCATGGCCAGCAGGAGAAGATAATAGACAATAGACAATAGACAATAGGTGCAGGAGTAGGCCATTCGGCCCTTCGAGCCAGCACCGCCATTCCATGTGATCATGGCTGATCATCCCCAATCAGTACCCCGTTCCTGCCTTCTCCTCATATCCCCTGACTCCGCTATTTTTAAGACCCCTATCTAGCTCTCTTTTGAAAGCATCCAGAGAACCGGCCTCCACCATCCTCTGAGGCAGAGAATTCCACAGACTCACCACTCTCTGTGAGAAAAAGTGTTTCCTCGTCTCCGTTCTAAATGGCTTACTCCTTATTCTTAAACTGTGACCTCTGGTTCTGGACTCCCCCAACATCGGGAACATGTTTCCTGCCTCTAGCGTGTCCAAGCCCTTAACAATCTTATATGTTCCAATGAGATATCCTCTCATCCTTCTAAACTCCAGAGTGTACAAGTCCAGCCGCTCCATTCTCTCAGCATATGACAGTCCCGCCATCCCAGGAATTAACCTACGCTGCACTCCCTCAATAGCAAGAATGTTCTTCCTCAAATTAGGGGACCAAAATTGCACACAATAGTCCAGGTGTGGTCTCACTAGGGCTCTGTACATCTGTAGAAGGACCTCTTTGCTCCTATATCTGCCAGTCTGAGCACAACATCGGAGGGATGAAATACAGATCAAACTGCAACATGCCTCAGGAGATTGAATGGATTTAAAAATAAGAAATAATATAATTCATGTTAACCTCAATGATTAATAAAATACGTTGGCTTCAATATTGGAACATCTGCACATTGGTGTGACAGTCAAACTAGCATGCAGGCAAAATGACTGCCCAATGCAGAACAGCAGGACAATTTTAAAGATGTGTTACCAGTTTACTAATAAAAATGGGTAACCTGGCGATCCTGCAGTTACTAACCTGAACACATAAGGTGATAAAAGGAATCAGCTCGATATTTCATCTTACAGTACATGAAGGATATAAAAGTCAACACATTACTTGAAATAAACTTTGGTGCAGAACACAACTCAAAAGTATTCTGATGGAAAAAACTTGCTCCATAGTCAAAGCAGGACAGCATGAAGCATAGGAATTACAGCAATTGTTAGAATTGTAGTAAGCCCATTGGTGATTTTGTTCCTGGAATTACTGGCAATATGCATCCAATTGAACATGGATTCTGAAAGAATACAAACTTCTCAGATTTGTGCAGATAACATCAAACTGTTTAGGCATGATAAAAAAAAAAAGAGATATTTGATATTCTTTTATTTCCTTTATGGTATTTGCGAGCATTATCATAATGTCTATACTTAGTGATTGCAAAATGACAATGTAAACAATGATCCTTTCCTAATTTCACCTTGAATTTGTGAAAATCATGCAGAGTATGTATGTCATCACTAGAGGGTGCATTCTCTATAAACAGTTCACATTTTTATGATTGAGCTGCTGTTGCACAGAGGGATAGAACAATGCACTTATTAAATATGTAGGATGGAACTGCAGATGCTGGTTTAAACCAAAGATAGACACAAATGCTGGAGTAACTCAGCGGGGCAGGCAGCATCCCTGGAGAGAAGGGATGGATGAAGTTTCTGGTCGTGACCCTTCTACCATCTGAAGAAGGGTCTTGACCCGAAACGTCATCCATTTCTTTTCTCCAGAGATGCTGCCTGTCCCGCTGAGTTACTCCAGCTTTTTGTGTCCAATACACTTATTAAAAGCAGCTTCAATTTGCTTAATGTTAGCATTTTGAGCGATATGTTCAATCTCACTTAAGTGATATACTGTTCCAAGACCTCTTCTTTGCACTAGTGGGGTCAAATGTACACGCCTGTCAATGTAAATGTAAATTATCAATGTCTCAAAATTCAGGAGAATCACAACATTTTGCAGATTCATATAAGAAACGCAGGTACGACCTTGATAAGGCCTTCAAAAGGATAAAAAAGCCTTTTGCTCAAAATTGAAGGATAAGAGCTCAGAAGCTGTGGCAGGGCTTGCACACCATAATTTCCTACAAGCAAATTCAAGTGGCAGCTCCTACAACAGTGAGTCATCCATCACTCCTGGATGACCTCAATGTTCTATGCTTCGATGGGGAGTAAAATGAAGTGCCTTCTCAGACCCCATTACCCCCAATGGTATTACAATCTCAGTCACTGAGCCCAAAGTCAGAAGACCCTTCTGGGGGGTGAACCCTCGGAAATCATTAGGACCTGATGATGTACCTGGCCGTATTCTCAAAACCTGCATGCACCAACTGTCTGGAGCTTCTTTGGACATCTTCAACCTCTCAATACTGATGTCTGAGGTTTCCACCTGCTTTAAAAGGGCATCAATAAGAGACACCAAAAAGAGCAAGCTGAAAATGCCTCAAAAGATCAACAGGGGTTGCAATCTCGCCTGGCTCTACACTCTGCACTGGATCACTTATACATGACATTGGTGAGGCCACATCTAGAGTATTGTAGGTAGGCAAAAATGCTGGAGAAACTCAGCAGGTGAGGCAGCATCTATGGAGCGAAGGAATAGGTGATGTTTCGGGTTGAGACCCTTCTTCAGACTCCTAGAGTATTGTGTTCAGTTTTGGTCATCCTGTTGGAGGAAAGATGTTGTGGGTGCAGAGAAGGTTTACGAGGATGCTGCCAGGACTCGAGGGTCTGAGCAATAGGGCAGGTTGAGCTGGTTAGGACTTTATTCCTTGGAGCACTTGAGAATGAGGGGTGATCTTATAGAGGTGTGTAAGACCATGAGAGAATAGATAGGGTAAATGCACAAATCTTTTACCTAGAGTAGGGGAATCAAGAACCAGAGGACATAGATTTAAGGTCAGGTAGAGAGGGAAGATTTAATAGGAACCTGAGGGGCAATTGTTTTTACACAAAGGTTGGGATGTGCAAGATGGGCTGAAGGCCTGTTGACTATATGACTATATGACTCTGACATATGTCAGGCTGTTGTTCATTGACTTCAGCTTGTCATTCAACACCAGCACCCCTTTCAAACTGGTGACTAAGCTCAGGGAACTGGGTCTCTGTGCATCCCTTTGCAGCTGTTCCTTGACTTCCTCATCAACAGAACACAATGGTATGAACACTTCCTTTTCGATAAACATCAGGGGGCACCTCTAGGCTGTGTTCTCAGCCCCTGCTCTACTCAATCTATACCCATGACATTTTGGCCCAAAACACTTCCAACTCCATCTTTAAATTTGCCGACGACACCACCGTTGTTTACGGGTAATTAGCTAATTACGGGTAACGATGAGCAAGTATAGGCGAGAGATCGATTGTCTAATTGAATGGTGCCAGAACACCAACCTTGCTTTCAATGTCAGTAAGTCCAAGGAGTTGATTGTTGACATTAGAAGAGGAAGGCTGAGAATCCACAAACATGTCTTTATTGACAGGTTGGTGGTGGTGGAGAGAGTTAACAACTTCAAGTTTCTGGGCATCTGTCCTGGGCCCAGCACATTGATGCAACCATACAGAAAACCTATCAACTGCTTTATGAAGATTGAGGAGAAGAATGACAAATACTCTCTTAAACCTCCGTAGGTGTATGGTAGAGTGCATATTGACTGGTTGCATCAAGGTCTGGTTCAGCAACTCTAATGCCCAGGAACATTGGAGATTACAAAAAGTAGTGGGCACTTCCAGGGCCATCATGTGTATTAACCTCCCCACCATTGAAAGGGTCCATAGGAGTGGCTGTATCAAAAAGGCAGTCAGCATAAATTAGGGACCCACACTACCCAGGCTATTCTTTCATTTCACTCCAGCTATTGGGAAGAAAGTACAGGAGTTTGAGAACTGTGACAACCAGGTTCAGGCACAGCTTCTTTCCATTAACTATCAGGCTATTGAACACTACAAACTCCAACTAAACTTCAAACGATGAGCTGTCTTGGCTGTACTAGCGACAAGGTCTTTGTTTTGTCTTGTACTATATTGGGGTCTTTATTTAAGGAACATTTTTTTCTTTGTTTATTATGTTATCTTTTGGGTTCTGTGTTACAAGCCTGTTCTGCTGCAAGAAGGTTTCAGTACATATGACAATTAAACACTCTTGACTCTTAATTTAGTCTTGACTAGTTACATATTATTACATAAAATATCATGCTAACACTCTTTGATGTGAATATAATTTCCAACTTAAATGTTCCCAGAACTGTCAAAGTTGCAAGATTGTAAAGAAATATCCTGGCATTTTATCAAAGTCTCATTGAACTACATGTTTTGATGATCTATGCTTTCAGCTATTGCTCAAGATCTGAATATTTATAATTTGTAGATGCACACAGTATTAATCATGTAGTTTCTATCTTGCCTTGTGTGACAGAACACAGTTGTTTCACAGACCACATTCTACTGTGGAGCAAAATATGAAATAAGTGCAGCTTTTGCACCCATGTAGTCATTTGTTGGAGGCGATCTTGCTATCTCACACTGCTGCACCCCCATAGTGTAACATGAGCGCTTCTTTCCTTCCCACTTGTGTAATTCTACATTAATTTCAAACCATGCATTGTCATTTTAAAATTGTGTGAATATATGTGAAATGTGATACTTGAAAACACTACATTTAATGAAGAAGGGTCTCAAACCCAAAACGTCACCCATTCCTTCTCTCTAGATATGCTGCCTGTCTCGCTGAGTTACTCCAGCTTTTTGAGTCCATCTCCGGGTTATACCAACAGTTCGTTCTTACACATATTTTTAAGATATATCAGTCCTTACATCTGAACAAGAAGCATCCTAGATTGCTGTGGGAACCAAATGGCAGGGTTTTGGCTATGGTCATCCAAAACTATTGGACATAAGGGTGGTTCCAGAGGATTGAAGAATTGCAAATATTACATCTTTGTTCAAAAAGGGTACCAGAGATAAACTGTTGAAAATCTGCACATGAAAACTGGATTGCTTTCATGAGGTAAAAAGGAAGGTTGAAGAGGGAAACATAATTGATGTGCTGTAAACAGACTTTCAAAAACCATTTGTCAAAGTTCTACATAATGCGTTTGTCAGCAAAAATGAGCCACATGGAATAATAGACATTTTAAAGTTTGCAGAATACAAAACAAGACATTTGTTATAAGAAGGAAGATAATAGATCTCAAAGAATGTAGACCACTTGGGCATATGTGAACATATGAAAATGAATTAGGAGAAAATGATTGCTATTGATGGAAAGAATGAGAAAAAATATTATACCAAAAATTAGGCATGGCGATGTACGTACGCACAAATCTTTGAAGCTGGTGGGCCAGATTGAAAGTGGTTTCCCAAAAATAAATGCTATCCTTGAGCCTGAAATAGAGCTCAAAATCAAATAAGTTATCCTATACTCAGTCACCACTCAAGTTTTATACTAATTCTGGCAGCACATGATAAATAGGATCAGATGATGTAGAAATGATGTGATGAAGAAGTCTCATAGATGTGGAACTTCCTTTTCCCAGGGAAAATGGAAAAGTTTGAATAGTCTTCCTCAGAGCAGAAAATGGGCAATTTGATTTGATTTGACATTCAATATTATCAAAGATTTAACCGGGGAATAAATAGAAACGGTTTCTATTGTCATTCTAGTCAACTTCCAAAGAATATCAACTTCCAAAGATTAGCAAAAGATTCCAGGTTGACACAAGGAAAAACATTTTCAGGCAGCGGTTAACAATGATCTGGCATAACAGCTGTTTCAAAAGAGATAGACACAAAATGCTGGAGTAACTAAACAGGACAGGCAGCATCTCTGGAGAGAAGGAATAAGTGATGTTTCGATTTTCAGACACCATTCCTTCTCTTCAGAGACGCTGCCTGTCCCGCTGAATTGCTCCAGCATTTTGTGTCCATCTTTGGAGAAACCAGCATCTGCAGTTACTTCCTACATGTTTCAAAAGACAATTGATAAGATACTTGAGGGAGAAACAAAAAAAATGTAAAGCGACAGGAAACAGCTGAATTGAGTAATTTGATAATGCTTCTTACAATGCAATGGAAGTAGTAACCAAATGGGGGTATACATGATTATAAAATAAAAAAAACACCCTATAAATTGTTGCAGAAAAATAAAGGGCCATCAATTTAAATTGATAAACCTGTTTTTCTTCTCAAATATTATCATTGGAACTGTCCAGATGGAGCAGTGAAGGCAAACATCCAAATATTTTGGCTTAAGAAACAACTGGATGGCTTTCAGGATGCGTGGATTAAAATTGCATAAATTCTCTTCCTGAAGTGTGGAAATGTTTCATAAATGGCAACATTGACAAAAAGATGAACCACAGCAGCTGTTTGTGGAATTCAGTCACCACATTGGTAATTGTGGTCCTGGCATCACAGATTGCCTGTGAGTGGATGAACAAGAATGTTCCTGCAACAACCTCTTCACTGGGTGGTATTGTCCCAAGCCAAAACACATGCAATGACATGCTTAATACAACAGAAGAGAACCCAGCCGTCTTGTGCACACATTTTGGTCCAAACTATCTACAGTAAAGTAGGAAAACAAAACAAACTCCTGAATACTTTACTAACACTAACCGAGTATTCAATCAGTAATGCATATACAAATCTATTGTCATTTATAACCAAAAGAAGCCAAAGATGGTTATTCTTTCAAATATCAATCCTGAGTTACCAAATTTCATGCTGTTAAACATTTGCAGAAACTTGAGTACAAGAAGGAGATCATTGTCTGCATGTTGTATAATTGCAAGCTACCCAGCCAAAACTGATATTCCAGCATTTGGTCCAAAGCCATAATGGTCACTGCTCTTCAAGTACACACATAAATATTTGTTTTTAAATGTAATGATAGTTTCTATTCACAACTACCATTATAGCCAGTGAGTTCTAGATGCTTAACACCCACAAAATGAAAACTATTTTCCTCATCCAGAAACCAATGGAGAAATGGCAGATGTTCAATCCGAGTAAGTGTGAGGTGTTTCACCTTAGGAGGCCAAATGTAATGAGGGAAGTCGTACCCCTCAATTCACAGTTTGTCCTGTCCTATCTAGTCTCGTTGTCCCATTACAGGAAGGATGTGGAGGCTTTGGAAAGGGTGCACAGGATGTTTAGGAGGGAGGAGGAAGGATCCAGAATGTTTCCATGATTAGGGGGCATCAGCTACAGGGAGAGGTTGGGCAGGCTTGGATTGGTTTCCCTGGAATGCTGGACTTGCTGGAAGACCTGAAATAAGTTTTTAAAATTAGACGTTAGATAGGGTTGACAGTCAGAACATTTTTCCCAGGGTGGAAGTGTCCAACACAGGAGTGCATAGTTATAATGCAAGAGAGGCAAAGATCAAAGAAAATGTGGGGAGCAACTTTTTTTTAAACAGAGAATGGTGAATGCCTGAAACGCATTGCCAAGCTTGGTGGTAGAAGCAGATATGATAGTGACTTCAAAGATAATTTTGGATAGGCATAGGGACGGTTACGTAATGGATATGGATTATGCACAGGTAGAGCTGGTTTTGGCATCGTGTTTAGCATGAACAAGGGCCTGTTTTTGTGTTATACTGTTCTACGTTCTATGATCGATCTATCCCCTCATTCCACCCTCTGGTTCAATGTTTCATTCCTCACCTTCCTTTCTTAACAGATTCCACCATTTACACATTTTATCTTCTCCACTTATCACCTCCATCCCTTGTAACAATCTCTCTTCTGTTAACTCATCTGCCAATCAATCCCTGCTTACATAGATCACCTTATCACTTGGTAGACACAAAATGCTGGAGTAACTTAGTGGGACAGTCAGCATCTCTGGAGAGAAGGAATGGGTAACATTTCGGATTGAGACCCTTCTTCAGCCTGAAATCAGTTATGAAGAAGGGTCCTGACCAGAAACATAATGTGTCCATTTCCCTCCACACAAACTATCTGACATGCTCCAGCAGTGTGTTTATTGCTCAACATTCACTCCAAAATTCAGTTGCTCCTCCATACATTTCAATCCTCTCAAATTCATTTTATATTTATTTAATTTGTTCAACTCCTCCCCAAATGCTTTCCCACACACCACAGTACATTAATTTCTGTGATTCACTACCCTCTGACTAAAGAATTTTCTCCTCATCCCCTTTCCAAAAAAATGTTCTTTAATTCTAAGGCTATGACCTCTAATCCTAGACTCTCCCATTATTGGAAACATAAGTGGAAAAAATCCTCTCCACATCCACTCTATCCAATTGGTCACTCTCCCTTGGTTATATACATTTTCCTTGTTTTATACATTTATGACTAGCCTGTTGTGTGAGTCAAAAACCTTGTTGAAATCTGTACTGACTGGTTCAAATGCACTGGCCTTATTGGCTTACCTGTAACCTTGTCAACAAGTTCACTCGCATTAGTCAGGCATAACCTACCCTGAACAAATGGCTGCTGGTTGTCCTTATGTAATCCGCGGTTTATAAATTAACACTGAAACTGCCTCTCAAAATGGGTCCCAATAATTTGCTCATCTGAAATTAAATTAACTGGCCTATAATTACATAGTCTACCCCTTCATTTTTACAGAGAAGAAAACATGTTGTGAAGAGGTTAGAAAGAGTCTGCAAAGTGACATATGTGGAGGGAATGGATATTCGCTGTTTTGGGTTGGGGTTCTTCTTCATATTGATTGTAAGGGGGTTTAATTGGCAGATTGATGGAGTAGGTGACAAAAGCTGGAGCTGAAAAGGAGACAAAAAAGGGTGTCAGACAAGGAGATATGAGGAGTGAAAAGTAAAGGCAGATGGAGGGATATAGGTGGAAGGGCCCAGGGTGAGGGAGAAGAATGAAATAGTGGAAGAAATGGGTGCACATCGTGGTGGGGGGTACATAGAAAAGAGAAGGGACAAGGGGGTTTGAGTTAAAACTGAAGAATCCCATTGAGCTACTTCAGCACCTTGTGTTTTGCTCATGTTTCCAGCATCTGCAATTCCTTGAGTTCTCAAGGTACATATATAGTTAAGCATGGGCAAAGAATTTCCAGATGGGTTATAGCATGGGAAATATGAGGCTATCCATTTTGGATTGATGAACAGAAAAGCAAAATATTGCAAAACATGAAAGTGCCTGAGTATTGTGTCTACAATCAAGGAGGTGCTGAATGTGATAACGCGTATTAAAGTAGACAAATCTCCCGGGCCTGATCAGATATATCCGAGGATACTGTGAGACACTATATAATACATTGCAGGTGCTCTGGATGAGATTTGTGAGTCATCAATAAATTCGGGTGAGGTGGCGGAAAGCTGGAGAGTGATAAATGTGGTGCCTCTATTTAGGAAGGTTGCAAGGAAAAGCTTAGAAACAGGAGGCCAATTTTTGTAATATCTGTGGAATCTAACTGTGGTTGGAAAGTTACTGGAGAGTGTTCTGAGAGATAAGATATACATGCGTTTAGGTAGACAAGGGCTGATTAGAGATGGTCAGCATGATTTTGTATGTGGGAGACTGTGTGTCATGAACCTGATTGAGTTTTTTTAAAGATGTAACCAAAAAGGTTGATGAGGGCAGAGCTGAAGATGTTGTATATATATATAGCAGCAGGTGATGGTGGAAAGTTGTTTTTTGGACTGGAAGCCTGCGACTAGTGGTGTGCCTCAGCATTCGATGCTGGGCCCATTGCTGTTTGTGGTTCATGTCAATGATTTGGAAGAGGAAGTGCAAGGCATGATTAGTAAGTTTACTGATGACACCAAAGTGGGTGATGGCAAAGATGATTATCAAAGGTTACAGCAGGATCTTGATCAGTTGGGCGAGTGAGCAGAAGATTGGTTAATGGAGTTTAATGCAGATAAATGTGAGTTATTGAATTTAGAGAAGTCTAACCTGGGCAGAACCTTCACAGTATATGGCAGGGCTCTGGGGAGTGTTTGTAGAGTGGAGGGACATAGGAGTGCAGGTGCATAGTTCCTTGAAATCGGCATCACAGATAGATAGGGTAATCAAGAAGGCTTTCGGCTCATTGAGCTTTTTGAGTATAGTGGGAGGTTGGGCATGCTAGGACTGTATTCCTTGGAGCGTAGGAGGATGAAATAGTTGAAGATGGGGGATCACAAGGGGAATAGATAGGGTAGAAGTACTGAGTCTTTTTGCTTCTTGGACAGTTCAGTGGCACTCACCGGGAGCTTCCGATGGTCCTCCTCGCTCCTCGATGGCCCAGCTTGCTATCAGCGGTAGCTCGTGGGTCCCTCCTCTCACTCTTGCGGTGTAGGTCCCATCAATGTCCACATCAGGTGAGCCGAGCCTACCGGGCGGGTCTGACGACCACAGGGGGCAAGCCAAGACTAAGGCAAAATATTGCCAAGTGAGGTAGTTCTCTTGATAATCTGTAGACCATTCAAAACGTTACCTGAATAAGACCCGAGATAAGGAGGAATTTCTTCTTCCAGGTAGTCATGAATCTTTGAAATTCTCTCTCCCAAAGACTTTGGAACTTGAATCATTAAATACATTTATGATTGAGATGGACAGATGTTTAGTCTACCAGAGAGTCGAGTGTTATGGGAAACTGGCTGGAAAATGCAGCCAAAGTCAAGATAGAATCAGCTGTGATCTCACCGAATGATAGTGCATGCTCATGGGCCATAGAGTTTATCGCTGTATTGATTTATCAAATTATATTCTTGTTCTGTCCTGAAATTTCATCTTCAACTACAGAAGGTCCCATCTGCTCACCTAGGTGTAGAATCCCGTGTAATGAACATTGTCCATTTCTCTTCCCTTTCTCCAGAGCTGATCTACTCATGGAGCTACAGACATGACTTTAGCTCAACTCCCCAGGGAAACCTACTCCCCCATCATTATTTAGAAGCAAGTATTGGAAAGAGAACAAAATACCCTTAGGGTTCTCCTGTACAACTTGCCTATACTTATTTGTCTGTCAGTCATCCCTTCCCTGTCTGCCTGCAGACCGTATGTCCTGCCCCAGGCAAAATGGTAAGTCAACAGACTTCAACATTATTGAAATGTAATCATGTAAGTTTTTGGAATCAAAGCCATAAGCACTTTGCATGGCTAGCATCAAATGAAATAAAAGTTGCATAATATCAGTAAAGTACCAATTGCACACTTTGTGCATCCACAACTTGTTTCAACATTCTATTGTACTCAAAATCCAAGGCATCACGGTGCAATAGAGCTGGCAAAGTCCTATAAAATATTGATTATCATTAAAACTAAGTTAATCCTAGAGTTTAGCCTAAAGATCTCAAGCTTTATCTAAATTAGTATTCAAGTCATAAGCTTATATAGTTTCAGCTGATTTTTATGGATTAACTAAACCTTATTGAACCGAATGGGCTGATTGAACTGTTTCATGTTGTCTCCATTGACTTGGTGACAAGATAGGTAGAGACAAAACGTGTTTATTTGAAAGATTATATTATAACACTATAAACCTTTCACTGGTTTTGTTTCCCCAGTTCTTGCAGTCGAGAGGATGGTAGTAAGCTCTTTAGTCACCGCCTTTGAAAATGGCCACCAAGCAAAACATATCTGTAGCCTATTGTACATACTAATTATGCTCACTGATTTCTGCATCAACATGACCTGTGATAAAACAGTCCAAAAGTTCCTAGCAGAGGCAACACACCTTTGCTCAATGCATATCCGTGATTTAACCAGCTGTCAAAATCAATAAATAAGTAAACATTTCCAAACATTCATGGAGATTAAAGTGACTGATGCTTCATTTTAGGAATTTGTGGTGTCAATACAGAGTCTAGGCAGAGTTCATTCTGAGTGGATTTAAGGAGCATTTTAAACCTTTGAACAAGACTGGGAGTATGATTTCTATTTGCTAATATTTTGCAATATCTGCCCGCAAACACTTGACAGTGGAAACAGCTATTAATGCTGAACCACATTGCCATCTAACTCTGATGAAGATTGACCTGCATAATTTCCATTATCTCTTAAAAACAAGCACCTGTTTACGATCAGGTATAATTAAGAGGTGACTAAGTAAAGGTTGATTCACCTCAAACATTTTTAATTGAAATTTGTACTCGGGTGCATTTCGTTATATCTGATGAATATTAAATTAATGTATTTAAGGTTTCTCAAAGTGACATTTATATAAATAGGGTTAAGAGGTAGAACCTTTAAAAACATTCATTTTAATCTACAATTGGACCTTTTCTTTTCAGGATATCACTATATATATATCTGGCATGTGATCAATACTGCCACAATTACAAAGTAAGTAATGAGCAGTACATTTCTAAATAGAAATTCAACAACTTGTAGCATTTACTTACTTCAGTTCTAAACATGTGTTACTCTCAACTGAAGAAGCAAAGTTCTATGATGACATGTTGAATAAATCTCAAATGTAAATGAAAGCACCACTCTCTTCTGTGACCAGTCCAATATAAAGGGCACAGTGTGTTAAACAGCCAGGTCTCTGAAGAGCTCTAACATCAAGCCATGAAAGAACAAAAATGTTCTCTGTCAAGTGAGCAGCAATTGGCCATACCCTTCACAGTACTTTATAAATCAACAGAATAAAAGACATAAACTCAAAAATCAGTAATTCATGACATCATAATAAAAGGAACAAAAATCAGCACTCACTTCATCAACTGCCAATCTTAATTGAATGCTACATTCATATCAACAAGGGTCTTTGTCCTCTGACTTGCTTGGGGCACGACTGAATGAGCATTTACTGGCAGTTAGTAATTCGTTGTACAGTCTCATTAAAGCATTCTCAGTGCTGTCCAGCAAGGACAGTGGCACGTGGTCTGCTTCACAGGTGGTTAATGCTGAAACTATACTGTCACAAAGGGAACGCACAGCCCACAGTGATGTGATAACAAGCACCCCTTTATGCGCACAGCTCAAAGTTCCATGGCAGTTCATTAGAATCAGAAAAACATCCAAATTATTCAGCTATTTCGGAGGAGATGACTGGGAAAATGAAGAACCTTTATTGCACAGGAACAAGAACAGAATGCACATTTATGTAGTCGGCAAATGTAATGACCTCGAGAAGGAGAACTAACATCTTTCACATTGTTAGCGATAATGTAGATGGGCTGTCCGACAAACAGAAAAGCTCATGATCTTATTAATGAATGATATAAAAGTAGCGTTACACAAAAGGAAGAAGACATTGATGTTACAATAGTTATTTTTCTTTCATAATGTTCAGCGGACTGTGGAATTACACTTGTCCCCATTTAAGCTGGTCTGCAATTGGTTCCTCAAAAACAAAACCCTAAACCTGGGTGATCTATTCCCAAACTGTCAGTAATTATACTTCAAACCGATGGCTATGAAATATACATTAATAATTATGTTTTGGATTACTTCCTTTCCTCATGATACAGCACAATATCCTTAAATGTATTAAATAAAGTCTGGTAGATTCATGGAGACCATTAGATTGTGCTAACACAATTCTGATGTAAATGTTTGTACATGTTTTCAGAGTGTCCTTTTCTTGCATTTTGAATGTTGAGTGGGAGCAAGCATTTACAATGTTAGGACTGATCTGTTTCAGCTCGACTTTCCTGCCTTTTCTCCATGTCCCTTAACTCCCCATATATCAAAAACCTGGCTAACTTAGCTCGGATTAACTTTGCTGAGATACTATCTACAGCTCTTCATGGTGAAAAATTGCAATGACTCATAACCACCTGGGAGAAGAAATCCCTCCTCATCCTGATCTTAAATGAGAGGACCGTTCAAAATTATGGGCACAGTTTCAGAACAGAACATCATATGAGGAGAAAAATCCTCTCAGGGTCCAAACTGTTAAGCTGCCTCAGAATCCTACATATTTCAACACGATCACCTTTCATTCTTCTAATCTTCAAAGATTATATACTCATGAAACAACCTCTTCATCTCAGGAACCAACCCTACATGAAGCTTTTCTGAATTGCTTCCAATTCAAGTATATTCCTTAAAACATGGGACCCCTAAGCATCAGTCTACCTAATTACTTTCTGTATGCTTACTTTCTATATGTTATGTATGAGAATCCCCGATCTATCCGTGCCACACTATTCTGTAGATTATCCAAAATGAAAGAGTACTCTGCTTTCCTATTCTTTGCACATCAGATTTGTCCACAATATAATCCAACTTCCATATGTTTGCCCACTAGCTAATCTATTTGTATATCTCAGGAGATTATTTGCATCCTTCTCACCACCCCTCTTGTATCGTCAGCAATTCTGGCTGCAATGCACTCAATTCCTTCATCAAAGTCACGAATATAGATTGTAAACCGTTGAGTCTCTAACTGATTACAATTTGCCAATCAGAAAATTATCCACTTATCCTAACTCACTGTTAGTTAGCTAAACACTACCCATGCTTATATTACCCCCAGCACCATGAGCTCTTACCATGTACAGTAACCCCTCAATGAAACACCTTATTGATTGCCTTCTCGGGATCCAACTACGTAACACCTTCTGGCTTCCCTTTATCCAAACTGCTCATCCTGTTTGGTGATTTACAAATGTTTTCATATCCTGCAATAATTTCCTTAATCATGTTTTCCTGCATTTTTCCAATGAAAGATATTTTTACAGATTCCTACTTTCCCTCTTTCGTCTTTGTTTAACAGGAACATTACATGAGCAAATCTACTGGGATCTTTGCAGTATTTTGGAAGGTCATGACCAATACATTCATAATCTCTGAACCCACTTCATTTAAGACAACAGCATGCCGATATCAGATCCAGGGAACCTGTCATCTTTCAGTCTCATTGGTTTATCTATTACCCTTTTCATCATGATAATCTTTGTTTTAAATACTTCCCTCCATTTTATCCCTAGATTTTCTCTTGCCTTTGGGATGCTTTGAATGTCTTCGCTACACAGCATTTGTATAATGTCTCTACAGTAAGTTTATTTCATTATTAATTCCTCGGTCTTTTCCACTCTTCCCTTCTGTTTACTTCTGTATACTATGAGGAACCATTTATTGCCTGTTTTTACATTTGGTCCGAGCTTATTCTCAAATTAGTTTCTTCTTTTTCGTAGTCTTACTTTGTCAGTGTATAAACTTTTATCTCATGTCCAGCATCAATGTGAAGCCCAGTGGTCTGAAAATTCATTCTTATTTATTCAGAAATCAACCCAATTTTTACTAATCCTATTTCCCAATTTAAAAATGTCAATTCTCATTTTGCCCTCTCTGAAATCTGTGACCCTCCCACCCCCTTTGTTCCACCACCCCTGTGACCTTAAATTCAGCCTTCACATTGTGACTGTATTGATTTGCCCTTGGTAATCAGGGTCACAGTCATTCTCAGCTTCCTTGCCTCCGGATCATTTCAGGCTGCTACTACAGCTGACCTCAAGTCACATTCCATCGTCTTCTGTTCACTTCTGCACCATGATGCAAGGGCAAAAATACTCATCTTCTTTTCCAGCAACCCGCAGGGGTGTGTCGAACTGGACAAGGGGATATGTCTGCATTATATGCTTCCCCATGTGCATGTATTTGTAAACTGCACGTATGTACTTGCAGATATGTTCCTGACAACCTGCTGTGAGGAGCACCTGTCTGTAACCCCGAGGATTCTCCAGACCCACCAGGAACAAAGATAATGCCTCCTGCAAGCACTTTTCTTCATCAGTCAGCCTGATCCCTCTGACCTTCAGGAGCATCATTCCATCTCCCATTATGATAGCATCTATTCATTCAGTTGCATTGCAGCTGTGTAACTGGAAGAGCAGTGCTGTCGAATGCCTCTTTGAAAGTTGGCTTCGGATATCCTTTCTGAAGGCCCAAACGCAGGCAACTACAAATACTTGCAAAGCATCAGTAGAGAATAGTGCAGTGAAACTATCCAGTCCAGTTATAGTGCAACCGACTCACTCACGGATGGTGAGCTGGCAGTTGACTCACTCACGGCTGGTGGGCTGGCAGTTGACTCACTCATGGCTGGTGGGCTGGCAGTTGACTCGCTCATGGCTGGTGGGCTGGCAGTTGGCTCAATCACGGCTGGTGAGCTCACACACACACACACTCTCCATCACACACACACCTTCCATCACACACACACACTACATCTCACAGACACACACACACATTCTCCATCTCTCACATACACACCCTCCATCTTACACACACCCTCCATATCACACACACACCCACACACCATCTCTCACACACACTCACGCCATCCATCACAAACTCTCACACACTCACACACAACATATATATGACAGTAAAACTCTCTTGAATCTACTCACATGGTTAAGCACAGCCTCTCTCCTGAGCGGGACTTCTGCAGTGAGCGGGACTTCCGGAATGAGCGCGACATTCAGTTCAAACAGCACAGTGCAGACCATCCCTTTAATTCAGTTCAAGCAGCACAGTGCAGACCAATAATTCACTTAATGCACAGTGCAGACTCACAGTTCCGGACTCAACTCTCACTCACAGTCTTCCGGGGTGACTGACTCATGTCCAGCCTCCGGGGCTTTATTCTCCTGCCCCCCCCCCCCCCCCCCGGAAGGGGCGTTACCTTCATCATGGTGATTGACAGGCGAGAAGACCAATCTGCTGATCTCATGATTTTTTGAACATTCATAACTTTTTTATTATTTCACCGATCGGAAAAAGCCTTCGGGTGGTTGGAGGGGAGGAGGACGGTGAGTAAGATGGCGAAAAAAATGATAGCGATATAGGGTAGCATTTTTTCTAAAATTCATTTACAACGTAGACAGGAAGTGGTCAAGATGAGACTTTTACTAAATAGTATATATATAACATCTTCCATGAAACACACTCTGCAAAGCCTAGCACTAGATCCTAAATGTAGACTGGGAGTAACGGAGCCAAATAAATGAGGGGTAGAATTCTCAGGTGAGGAAGCTAAGCGTAAATGTGACCTTGACGTCCACAAGGAAAGGATTGAGATTCAGTCCAGTACAGGTTTCCATTACCTGTTACTCCTGATTTAAAATGGTTCCACTTTACTCTTCTACCTATGTATTGACATCAAAAATAGTCACAATTTAGATATCAGAGGGCTGTTGAACATGGTTTCAGGTCTGACAAAATACATTACAGATTACAAATCAAGACACTCTTCCTTGATATCATGGCGAACAATATCACTGAGTTCCTGTATGAGCTCAACATCACCAACATGTGAAAATTCAGAGACATCACAACTCTTTTCTAAGTTCTGATCATTAACATTGTTTCATGAATGCATTGCATACCCAACCTCAGGTTAATGCTCTTTTAACTTCTGTTTCCAAAACTTCAATGTTTGCTTATTTTTTATAATGTACAACCATGTTTAAGTTGGAGGACAAACTCTTCCAGAAATGGATGTATCATATCAACCATCTTCATATTCTGACTATTAAAGAAGGTTGCCCAAGCCACCCACATTCTGATTAAATATTTTCACTTTTACCTTAAACCCAGGCACGGAACTCGCTATCAAAATATGGAGGGGACCGGGGGACAGGGGGGAAACAATTTTCTGGCGGCCGCGTGCGCATGCGCACACTCACACACACACGCGCGCGCGAGGCTTCGGAAGCTCAATCCAGCGCTAAATGCAGCTCAACTCTGCCTGTCTCGCCGTGTTAATCTACAAGCCCTGCTTGGACTGACGGGACACCAGCGCTGCTTCTCTGCACTGGCCATATTTCCCGCAAGCCCAGGCAGGTTCACCTGGCGGGATAGGCAGAGTTAAGCTGGGTTTAGCGCTGCTTCTCTGCGCTGGCTGTGGGCCTGGGGGTACGGCGCCCGTCTGACTCCTGACCTCTCTGGCCACCCTTGAGGGGGGGGGGCACTCGGGACAGCACCGGAAAGCCGGCCGGGATCGATCCTGGCTGCGGGTGAGGCGCAGGTCTGTGCCACGTCTCCCTCCTCCAATCACCGCACTCTATCCTCAGCCCCATCCCTCCCCCACTCCTCCCTCCTCCTCCCTCCTCCAATCATCGCGCTGAATCATCATGTCCCACCCCCATTGCCTGCTGACCGACGTCTCTCTCATCCAATCGGCGCCCTCGATCAGCAGTCCCACCTCCACTGTCTCGCGGAAAGCGGAGATTTTAAAATCCGGATGACAAAAACTTGGGGGGGGGATGTCCCCCACCTCTCAAAACATGGGGGGACGTGTCCCCTCTGCCCACCCCCCGCACCCCCCCCCCCCCCGGGTTTTCCGCCCCTGCTTAAACCTTTTAGTTCCTGATTCTCTTACCCTGAGAAAAAAAACTTTTTGCATTCACCTTATCTATGGGCACTCATGATTTTAAACACTTCTATAAGATCATCCCTCAGGCTCCTGTGCTCTAAGGAATAAAAGTCATATTCTGCGTGATCTCTCCAGAGAGGCTAGCCCCTCGGTTTCTGACAACATCCTCTGAAATCTTCTCTGTTCTCATTCAATGGCATATTTCCTATAACAGGATGCAAGATTTTAACCAATGCTCCAAGTGTGGCCTCACCAACATATTGTACAACTGTAACATAAAGTCCTAACTTTTATATTCAATTCCCTGACTGATGAAGGCCAATGTGCCATCAGCCTTCTTCACCACCCTATCTACCTGTGAAGTATCTTTTAGGGAACTATGTACTTATACTCCTAGATCCCTATGCTCTGCAACAATTTACTGTGAAGGTCCTGCCTTGGTTTGACTTTCCAAATGCAACACCTCATAACAAATATCAAATTTAATGACACAAAACAAAATACTGATGATGGTGGAAAATATAAATAAAACCATACGAAGTCAGAAAATGTTCACCAAGTGAAGCTTCAATGAAAGAAAAGTAGAGTTAAGGGTCTGTCCCACTTGGGCATCATTTGCGTGTCACGCAGATGGTGCGCGAAGATTTTGCACATCCCAAAATCCTGGGGCGCCCCGCGCGACCACGCATCACTGCCTACGTCAACATGCACGCGTAATGCGCACCATGCGCGTGTAATGTGCACCATGCGCGCATCGCGTACGCATCATGTGCGCGGCACAACGCGCACCTCGTGACGCGTAAATGATGTTGTGTAAATTACACGCAAATGACGCCCAAGTGGGACAGGCCCTGTAACCTTTCTGATTAATGATTCTTCATTGCAACCTTTGGGTAAAAGTGTCATCCAAAATAACCCCATGCCCTCAGCTGGTGAGCCTTGTAATCATTCCCCCATCACTTTCAAAACCCTTTTTAGGCATATCATAATCCTGTATTTTAGAATCCATCACTGAACCATCCCATTAATCCTCAGGCAAGTCAACCTTTGTAAAAAAAACTATTTTACAATTCTTCTAAATGTTTCTATCAGGAACTATGATGGGCAATCTTATGAAGCAGATTGCCAAGAGTAAAACAATGAACAATCCCCAATGGAGCTTTCATTTTATCTTTTTCAAATGTGACCAAATGGAATTGACAGGATTATAAAATCGCCTTAGAGAAAACACGAGAATTCTCTTGCAATATAAAACTGATCAATGTTTAGAAGCCCAAGATAACAACTGAAAAATAATTACATTCTTTAACATTTAAAAAATGAGTACATTGAGGACTGCACTCAAAGTGTTTTCTGAATATCACATAATGGCTGTCTTTAGTATGAGGTACATTATTCTGAATCAAACTCCACAATAACTCTCAACACCAGTGACCCGCAAGGATGTGTTCTCAGTCCCCAACTATATTCCCTATACACTCAGGATTGTACTCCATTGGGGGTTTTTTTTTTTTTAATTCAATTTTATTGTCATTGCACTTTTCAGTTTTCGTTGCACTGAAAAGTGCAATGACAATAAAATTGAATCCAAAAAAAAGTACGGCCAAATTCTGCTCTCATTCCATCTACAAGACAACACCTCTGTGATGGACTGAGTTACGAACAGTGATGAGATGGAATACAGCACACTCCTTTAGTCTCGAGCCTTCTTTACCATGTTAGGACTATTTTTCAAAGTTCCATTAGGATTAACATCTTCAAAGTTGTGGCTCCTGGAAGAGCTCGGTGGGATTTCTCTCTGTAATTCTGTCAGTTTCAGTTCTCACTGTTCTTTTATCCGTTGCCAGTATATTGCCTTGAACTGCAACCTGAGGAGTCAATCCTTCAAGGGTTCCAAGCACGTTACAAATTGTACTCTTCAATCACTTCAGCAAGTTCTTGCTTAAAGAATGATCGCTGTACTGACCAGAGGCTTTGATGGTGCTCCACTGTGCAAAGGTAAATCCAGACAAATAGCTGTAGAAAATCTTTATGTATCTTCTGTTGACACAGCAGTTTATGAAATGCCACCTTCCACCTTTTGAGAATGTCATGTCCTTCTTCTATATAAATAAAACAATTTTAGGGTGTCATGGTGACGGAGCTAGGAGAGCCACTGCCTCACAGCAGCAGAGGCTCGGGTACATTTTTGACCTTGAGTGCTGTCTATGTGGAATTTGCACTTTCTCCCTGTGACCATTTGGTTCCCCCCCCCCTCCCCCCCCGCTCCCAAGTACCCCTGTTTCCTCCCACATCCCAAACATGTGTGATTGGCAGGTTACGTGATTACTGTTTAGAGCCTGTCCCACTTGGGCGACCTAATCCGTGAGTTCTGTCGAGTTTGCCCTCGACTCGACACGAGGTCATAGGAGGTCTTCGTAACTCTCCTTCATGCTCGAGAGTAGTCTCCACGTACTCGAGGCCTCAGCTAGGTCGCGGAATTTTTTTCAATCTGTTAAAAAATGCCCACGAGTAAAAAAAGGTCGCCATGGAAAAAAATTGATACTTTTTTTTACTCGTAGGTTTAGTCATAGTAGGCCGTCATGTTAGTCGTAGGTAATCGAGGGTAGTCTAAGGTAGTCGAAGGTAGTCGTAGTTAGTCTTCTTCATAGTCAAAGGGAGGTCAAAGAGAGGTCGAAGGAGATCGAAGGAGGTCGTCTTCACTCTCCACTAATCGGTGTCCAATTTTCCCAAAGTTCGTCGTAGCTAGTCGAAGCTGGTCTTCAACATAGTCGAAGGAGGTCGAAGGAGGTCTTCAACATAGTCGAAGAAGGTCTTCAACATGTCATTTTTTCAAACTCTTCTAAACTCGTCAATTAGGTCGCCCAAGTGGGACAGCCCCTTTACTTGTCCCTCCTGTGTAGTGTAGTGGCTAGTACCTGGGGAGAGTTGATGGGAATGCGGGGAGAATGAAATAGGTAGGATTCATGTAAACGGGTGGTTGATGGTTGCCGTGGACTCGGTAGGTCGAAGTGCCTGTTTCTGAGCTGTACCCATGTCAATGCTGTTGCAATTTTCTTCTTTCATATCTGTGTTGTGTGTGGTCAAGCAAAATTACAAGTACTTTGCTAATCTGCACATGCGTTATCTGCCTTCTGAAAATAAACATTTTACTAATCTAACAAATATACTACTGCATTTTTCAATGAAACAGAATGGAATGTTCTTAGGCAGCTGTATTAAATTTGTTGCAGAAAATTGGCAGACATTAGTGCCAAGATAATATAGGCTCATTACCTGAAATGACATATTTAACAATAATTGCATCGGAAAATCACACTCCAGGGGTGATTTTAACCCTAAAGTAGTCAGTTACAATTGACAGGTCAGTTGCTCACCCCAGACCCATCTGAGTTGATATTCCCGGATTTTAATTCATTCATTTGCAAATATACCCAGCCAAAACCAGGGGGGTCATTGGATCTCAATTATTGCCATTTTAACCTGGAAGCTTACAGTAAATGTTAGCAAGAAGTGAGATACTTTGCAGGCTAATCCAGCAGAGGAAAAAGAAAGCACGAGGGCCACAAATGTTCAAAATGTTTGTAATATTTTTAAACTTCCCCTTCTGGGGTCAGCAGGAAAGAAATGGTCTCCCAGACCAAACACTGGAAGCTCCGGTCAAGACTAACATAGGACACCGGGTGACAGGATTTAAATGATTTTTGGAAGTTAACATATCTGAAACAGCAGATAAGTTTCTAAATCACACAGATGTTCACTTATTCTAGAGTTAAAAATAGGCCCATTGTATTGTTTTTTTTTACTATTTTCATTTCACATTATTGATTTTTTTAGAATTTCTCTTTTTTAAAGATTTGATATTCATTCAGTAATTTGAACTATACTTTATTGTTAGCATACATAACCATAATCAATTTAGCTTAATGATGGCGAACCTCTTTCAACGAAATAGGAAACTTTTTTTGTTTTATGGTACTTAAGGCGTCAGATTTCCAGCTGCCCTGTTTGTGCTGTACACATTCCTCCCAACCCTTCCTCTGCTAATAAGTGGTGGGAAAGGGCAGTACAGAAACAATGTCCTTCCAACGCTGGCTCCAGCTCCACACACACTAGAACCATTCTCCCTGTTCTCACCAGAACTCTTTAAATGTAGCTCATTAAATGCAGTTGCAGGATGAGAACGCAGCTATGTAGGAAACTTTTTTTTCCAATTTAAACACTGCGTGTACTGTTGTTAACAACTGCAAAACCATGTCTGAGAGCAAGTCCATGCGGGAGTGATCATCTTGTTATTACTGACATTCTATTGTAAAAGGCTTATTTTAAAAATGTGTTTCTCATTAAATGGAAAGCTATACTAAGTTAACATTATTTCATAAACAAATGTTAATCTCATGGTACACATTAAATGCCACTCTTCCAATTTTAGATAATGTTCTATAGATTCTAAGTACAAAATTATACCGCAACTTACCAACATATTCTATTTCCCACAGTTTTTAATATAGGACCAGACAATATCAATAGGTTTACCATCACCTCTGTTGTTTTACTGAAAGCCCTTGCATAAAGAAAACCTTCTAAATATTATAATATTTTTTGCAGCCCCATAGCATTATCGCATAATCCTCTTACTTTTAAGATTATTTGGTTCTCTAATCCTCTGAAATTATTTTCAGTTTGCACATATTTCATTTCAATATTTACACCCTCAAAATGTACCATATTACCTACCATATGCATATTAAATTGTATTTCATGTGCATCTCCCTAATATACAACTAATAATTCTCTTATCATCTTGAGGCTGGTTGAAGTTCTGTTTTCCAATTAGGTATCTATTACACAAATTTATAAAGGCTAGTTTGGAATTTATAAAGTAGAAAATCAGTCATTATCTCGTTGAATGTTAGACCAAGCTTCATGGGTTGTTTGGCTTATCCTTGTTCCAATTTCTTAGTTCTTACATCTGACTAATTCAGCTGAATTTACAAACCATGTAACATCGATAGGAAATGTCACAGGTAAGAGATAAGAGAAAGAGAAAAGATAAAATGAATGCACTAAACTGTTCTTCTGTTTTAATTACTTCAGTCTCTTCTGAGCATATATGTAACTCTTTAAAAGGGACTGAACTTGATTGACAGGTTCAGGTGAGACATGCAAGCAAAATGACAAATGCCTCAACTCAAGATCATGCTCAATAACAGGATTGGCATACTAACTTCAAGTACTGCATCGGCAGAAAATCAGATATAAACACAAAAATACTAAAAATATTCAACATGTCAAGCAGCATCTGGTAGGAGAGATTTAAGTTTTCTATCAATTATCTTTAATTTTGTTTTTCTATTCACCGACTTTGAGAATTCTAAGAATTTTCTAATTTATATTTAGAAATGCTTCAAAAACTGATTAACATTTTTGCCACATTGTCCACGTTGCTCTTCCAGTTTTGCTATCGTAAATTAGGTTTAAGTTTACACTTTTTATTGTCACAATGTACCAGGATACAGTGAAAAGCTGTGTTTTGCATGTTATGCAAACAGATTAGTTAATATTATGCATGAATACAATAATTCTATTCAAGTACAATAGGAGAATAAAGATAAAGATAAGAGTTCAGAATATAGTTCTCAGCATCGTTGTGCATTAGTTTTAAAGAAAAATTAATTTAGTTCATTTTCAATTTAGTTTAGTTTAGAGATAGAGTGCGGAAACAGGTCCTTCCACCCACTCTCCGTGCCGATCTGCAATCCCCGAACACTAACACTATCCTACACACACTAGGGGCAATTTTTACCAAGCCAATTAGCCTACAAAACTGTAACGTCTTTGGAGCGTGGGAGGAAACCAGAGCATCCGGAATAAACCCATGCAGGTCACGGGGAGAATTTAAAAAGTCCATACAGACAGCTCCCATAGTGGATTGAACCCGGGTCTCTGGTGCTGTAAGGCAGCAACTTTCCCACTGAGCTGCCCAATGGGGTAAAAGTGTATCGAAAAGTACCCCAACTTGTGGAAGGAACATTCAGAAGCCAGAGAACAGAGGGAAAGATGTTGTTCATGAGTCTGGTGATCCTCGCTTTCAGTCTTCTGTACCTTCTGCCTGATGAGTGCAGGGAGAAGAAAGAATGAGCAGGGTGGGACAAGTCTTTGATTATGTTGACAGCTTTGCCGAGGCAGCGTGAAGATGGAGTCAATGGTGGGGAGTCTGGTCTGAGTGATGGACTGGGCTACATTTTCAACAATTTCTTGCAGTCTTGTGCAGAGCTCTGGGCAGTGGGCAGGTGCTATAGACCTGCACGGGAAGGTAGACTCTCCCGCCCCCACGAGTCTCAGGCAGATGGGCCTCGTCAGCCTGGGAAGGCAGTCCATCTAGGAGAGGGATAACTCTGATTTAAAACCTCCACTGCCTTGTGGCCATATCCAGTCATGGAAAAGGCTCCAGGAGTCGGAGCCCCTAAGGCAATTCGTTGATGTCTACAACCTCGCTCCGGCAGCTCCTGCGACGGCGCTGGTGCCAAACTGTAACGGCCCTGCTGTTCCTTTGGATCGATAAGCAACGTGGAGAGGGGGGACGTGCTGCATGAGCAACAGCCTGTCCTCCATATGACATCGCCCAGGCTTGCATCCAACCAGGATGCATCGCACATGGTCAGTCATGATCGAGGGGGCCTACTGGGCAGAGCTCTTCCCAACCCACAGAGAATACGGTCGTCTAATGGTACTGTACAACATCAGCTTAAATTATTTTCAACTGTAGGGAATTGACCTGCTCTACACACTTTTAAAGTCATTGGTGTAGCCTGTTATGCAGAATCAAATAGAATTACTGTGATAATTGAGATCTATTATTACAACTTTTACATAGTTTTGTTTGTCAGGATGGTTATGCTCTCAATTCGCTATTAACTTGAGAAAACTGTCACAATGCTGGAGGTTGGTGGGAGTGGGGGTTGTATTTCCACTCCAGTTTCCTTTCATCCCCGTTTAATTATAGCCAGTGAAACACCTGTGATGTGTTTCTCTCCCTTTCCTTCCTACTTCCGGAGACTATATAAAATCCAGCCTCACTCAATTTCTCGCCTGCCAGATGCTTATCAGTAAAGTTATCCAGCTTCCAAATATATTTATGTCCCCCTCATCAATTCCTCACTAGATTCTTCTTTTGTCCCTGATCTGTTCCAAAGTTAAGTATTGTCTGGGCATAAATGTTCTCCATATTAAAGAGTGAGATGGCCAAAGCCATTCCCTGATTCACCCCAGTATGAATGTTTTTATCAGACCCTCTTTCTGAATTTGAACCAGAAACTTGTAACAGATATTGTTCAACTTGAAGTTAAAAAGCACCATCATCAAGAATAATAGAAACCTTTGGGAATTCATTTAAAGTGTAGTTGACCTGGAACATTTTTACATAAAGATGTTATTTCATGTTGCTCTGCAATCTCACAGCCCCAAGGACCAAGGTCCATACATGGCCTCAGATACTGTGTATAATTTACATATTCTCTCTTCCACCCTCAATCCCTGGTTTACTCTCACATCCCAAAGATATGCTGGTTGGTAGATTAATTATACACGTAAATATTCCTAATGCCTAATGTATGTGCATGTCAGGAGAATGTGAGTGCAGAGATTATTGAAAATAATTGAGGGCATGGAAATGGTCTGGAGGCTGGCATAAGCTCTGTATGCTGGATAGCCTCCAATATTTTGAGAAATATAAAATATTAACATTTAAATATAATTCAAATTATACGTGCAAAATATTTCACAATAGGGCCCATTTATTTTAAAGCATTTCACATTTAGCACAAAGGTTTACTCCAGTTCATTTGTAGAGAAGTATTTTTTTAATCTTTTCCAATGATCAGAACAAGATCTTCTGTACTTGATGCGATAAATTCATATTCATGTCTTTCACAGGAAATAAAAAAGAATTTCAAAATTTGTATGATTAATGGAGACAAAATAGAGAAAAATGTACCGGATTTACATCATCAGATTGGGGAAATGTGTCTCGACTATGCATACCAGTCATCAAAAATCCCAACGGCTCCCAGCCATTTCATCTTATACATTATCCAGAAATATAATGTTTCTCTTTTCCTAATATCAATACAAATGCCTCATGAATATCAATACAAATAGTCAAATGATATTATGCAATCAAAAGTCACACATTGCATTGTTAAAAAATCACTGATTAAATTGTTAATAAAACTAGGGTTATTCTGAATAATGAGTGGTCTGAAGTCAAGATAAAGGAAAGTTGGTGAAATGGTCTGACTACTAAATTTACTGCTAAAACACCAAATAATTTATGTTAAATAAAAAATTAACTAATCTAAAAAGTAACCTATTGAAATGAGATTGCTGATTAATTTCTCTTTGGAGTTTTTTTGCACTGTTAAATTTGCAACTTAGCTAGAAGTGGTTGAAATGTGATCTTTGACCTGGGTTATTTTGGCAATCACAATGTTTTGTTATCAGGGCACAGTGGGATTTAACCCCTCCTGCTCATTCTGCTGTGGAAGCCCGAGGTAAAGGAGTCGTCACTCTGGAACCTGGAACTAGCTGTGTGGTGATGTGTCCTGAATGATGCCTTGCACAGTAAAAATCAATGTTCTTGCAGCAATTCTGAAAGGAAGGCCAGTGGCTGGGAGGGCAAGAACAAGACTTGGCACCTGCATTCTCCGCTGCTCAACAGCTGCAAATAGTTGAAACAGCATGACAAATTAGTGCTTCATGGTGTGTTTAAAGCAGGGTGTGTTGAAAAAGCCAAATCATCTTTGAAAATAAGAGCAGAGGCGAAGCACAACACCCTGCTGCGACACATTAGCAACAGCATGAAGATCCATTTGATACAGTGTGCATCCAGTACAGGATATGAACTGCAGTCAATAAATTGTACATTATTTCCAAATGACATGAATTGGCTACACCACATTCTTCAATTTAAAATTATGTTGTTAGTCTTATATTCTATTTCCTAAGGCATGTTTTATCCTTCAGGAGCTCTGGTCTTCTCAAATTTTGCTTACAGCCTCTCTCCGTCCAGTTGTCCATAAAACACAATTCTATGGACTGAAACCTGAAACAGAAGCCTTTCTACAATGACAATTGCAACGATGTCAGCAATTCAGACAGGCAGTCTTCCAAATTTAGACTAAAGGCAGAACCCCCTGCCAAATTCCAACAAAATTGCAGTGAAAAACACAATGCCTTCTAATCAGAATTCCCATGTGGAAAGTGAAAACCAACCAAAGCTGAGCTGGACAAACTTTCAGAAATGAACTACGGCCAGCCTGTCAAGGTAAAATGCTGTGATTTGTTATTGCAGTCATTTTTATCTCACATTGTGCAGGGTCACTTGAATACTTAAATTCTAAAACTACTATTCATTGTGAGGGTGCGCCAGCAATTACAAGGAAGAAGGAAACCACCATTCTTATTTTGGGAAAACTAGCTTGCCGATTGCCTCCAGGCCTTCATAGTTGATTGCTCCCTCATGGTGAAAGGGATGTTTTGTTACCCGGATTGCTAACGCTATTCCCACAGAGTTGTGATAAACAAGTCCACAGACCCCTTGACTACGTTTCCTCACATCCTACTACAAATAAGAAATACATACCAATCTCCCATAACGCACACTCCATCCCATCAGTTCCGACGATGCCAACTTCCACAACAGTACTTCTAACAGGTAATCCTATTCCCTTAACTGAAAGTTCCAATCAATAAAACATTGACTACATGCATACGATGCAAGTGCCCATTTGATTCTCTCCCAGAATTACATCAGCATTTCCCTTGGCCTCAGGAAACGACAGAGTCATTAACCTGAAAAAGAATCTCTGACTGATTTTGCTTTATTATCTTTCCTCTCATTCTCCCATCAATGGGTCCAGGGCAGATCTTCAGTGATACGCACATCCAGGAATTTGAAGTTTTGACTCTCTTCACCATCGTCCTGTCGATCAAGACAAGTTTGTGGATCCTCGGCCTTTCTCTTCTGAAGTCAACAATCAGTTCCTTGATTTGATTTGGTCTGACATTGAAGCAGAGCTAAGGGGCACAAGGAAGATGCGGATGAGGGATCTATCTATGATAGTAGGGGGAAATCACGTTTTCCCAAGTACCAGGGTATCTCGGAAGTCCTAGAATGGAACACCTCATCTTGGGAGCAGATGTGGTGGAGCCGGAGAAATCAAGAGTAGAGGATAGTGTCTTTGCAAGAAGCAGGATGGGATGAACTATAGTCCACATAACTGTGGGAACCGGTAGGTTTGTAGTAGGCGGCAGTCGATAGTTTGTCCTCTGTGAAGGAGACAGAGAGATCAAGAAAGGGGAGAGAGGTGTCAGAAATAGTCCAAGGGAATTTGAGGGTAGGGTGGAAGTTAGTGGCAAAGTTAATGAAATCAATGAGTTCTGCATGGGTATAGGAGGCAGCCCCGATGCAGTAATCATTGTAATGGAGAAAGTGTTGTGGGATGGCGCCAGTGAACATTTCGAAGAAGGACTGTTCGACCTAACCGACCAAAAGGCAGGCTTAGTTGGGGCCCATGCGAGCGTGTAAACAGTTTTGGTTTCCTTAAATGTAGAGGCTAAGTGGAACTTTTATTGATATCTGTAAAATTAGGAAATGCTGAGACAAAGTGATTAGAAAGGACTTTCTTTCACTTTGGAGAGCGGTCAACAACATGGGGGCCACAAACGGGTGGGAAAAAAATTCTCTAAATAGTGAAGAGAGTCTGAAAGTCACTGCCTGAGAGATTGACAAAAGCAGAAATCCACCTCAGTTTTACAAAAGCTTTTACATGAGAACTCAGTATAACTGGCCTCAAAGATCCCACCACAGGATCATGCGCTCTTTACGATGCTGCTGTTGGACAGGCAGTACACAAGGCGCCACCAGAATAGCTAGTTTCTTGCAGCTATGTGTTCTTGAACTGAACTGCATTACTCCAATCCTAACTCAGGATCTGAATACTAGAGTCCACCTCTTGCACTACCGTGGACATATCTGATAATTGTTTATTTTTCTACCAATGTCTTGTTTTGCAAACTTTTCTTTTGTGTCTTGTAGACATTTATGTGTAATTCATGAATAACTTATATGTTTGCATGTTGTCTAAGTCTATGTGCCTGTGATTGTGTTTTGCAAACAATATTTTCACACTACCTGTACCTCACTACACCTATGCATTTGACAATCAACTCGACCTGACTGGCTTTGACTTGCTGCAACAAAGTCATGGCCAACCTCTGGAGAGTGAGACAAATCTAAACAGCTTTTTTGTTCAGCTGACATCATTCTCTGCCATAAATTTCTATAATCCTACGATTTTATGCCACCGTTGTGGATATTTAATGGGAGAATGCTAAATTGGTAATGGCCTTCAATATTATTAGTGTTTTATGGCATTTGAATTACAGGAGATGACCAGTTAACTTTTGATTTAGGGGTTCTGTATTTCTATCTTTTGCAAAACTGAGAATGTGCACAGCCTTCAGAACATGCAGCGGCTTCTCCTCGCAGGCAAACAGAGAATGGAAACAAACAAGGCAATACTTTGGGCAAATTTAATGTTTGTAAGTATAACGTACAATTGGCTCTACTGTGTATAATCGGTTCCATAGATAGAGTTGAAGATTCTGGCTCCAAGTCACCATGTCATTGCGAAACATTGAATAAAAGCCAAGAAATATGGTCTCCTGGCACTGAAGATATTTATGCCTAACAAATTATGAAAGAGACAAACGTATACAACTGAAAATGGTTCAAACTAGCTAGCAATTTGTTTCAAATTTACTAATTCAAACTCTGCCCTTTGCTCACAGTATCTTACTATTTGGAATTGTAGAGCCAAAGGAACATATGGGCACCATTGTAATAGTAATTAATTTTGTAATTAATTTTATTTGCTAAGTATGTAAACTTACAAAGGATTTGAGACATGAATTTTCCATTTTCACACAATAGATTTGAGGAATTAAATCCTAAATATGTTAGTAAATATCATTTATATAAATATTGAATATTTCTTAGTTACTGATTGTACGCCAATAGGACTGATGTTGTGCCCTTTATGGAATGTCATCAAATAGTGAATCTTCTTTTTCATTTAGTGTCACAAATCCTTCCACGTGCATTTTTTGTACGCCAGGTTTAGCCTATTGTAAGCAAGTATTGTACTTCCACATTTTCGCTGGTAAATGAAGAAATGTAGGACAAATCTGTCCAGAAGGACAAATCTGTCTGTGGCTCTGCTGCTAGGCCCATAGTGGGGTCAAGCACAGCATGCACATTACGCTGGAGGAATCACCAGGGCTGGCCTGGTGTAGGGTCTGAGATTCACTTGACTTCAAAAGACATTACAAGGGTGAAGAAGTAAAGGACTTATTAATGGACTTACAAAAAACTGCTAATGTAGTTTTAAGGAATTGTGGCAAAACTTTATTTGTTTACATTTGATTATCAATTGCACATTTGCTGCTTGCAGTATTCTAATTTCCTGCTTTGTTGGCAGTCAAAGACTGACAATAGCATTTCTGAGTGCGGGATTTCCTCATTATGTTGCCAATAGCTCTGCTGTCACTGAGACCACCGCAGTGAGTTCTGAGATATGGAGAGTGATTAAGATTGCCTCTCCATATCTAAACAAGATAACTGTGGATAGGGGACATAAGGGCAGTAATTCAGAGGCAAGGATGTTGTCCCAGCAAAGACTGTCCATTGTAAATTTGTCACAAAGTAACTGCACCCTTCCGAGAAGGATTGTCTGCAAGACCCCACCACGCTGCGATGTGGAAATGCAGAACAGGATTATAGAGAAGTTGTCCACTGCTAAGTGTGGTTTTAATTATATTGCAAATATGAAATACTTTAGTTTAGTTGATTGATTTGTCGGGGTTTGGCACATACCCCTCCAAACCTATCCAAGTACCAGCCCAAGTGTCTTTTAAATGCTGCATAGTATCTGCCTCAACGACCTCCTCTATCATTCCAAATATGCACCACACTCTGTGTGAAAAAGTTGCCCCTCAGGTTCGTACTAAATCTTGCCCCTCTCACTTTAGACGTACGTCCTCGTGTTTTTGATTCCCCTACCCTGGATAAAAGACTCGGTGCTCACCCTATTCCTATCATGATTTATACACAATACCCTGAGCAATGAACGTCAATGTAACAAAAGTCATGAATTGAGAATTCAGAAAGGGCATATTCCCTTGATCTGAACTGCTAGAATGCAGGGATACACTGTATTACAAAATCTAATAAAATAGATAGGATGGTCAGGGTACTGAAAGTACTTTGTGAAGTGAAATGGTTCTTCAACGTATGGTTGTAATAAACTATTAATATACAGTTCACTTTAAAGGATGTTCACATGCTTTGATGAGATCTCCATTATAAATATTTACACTATTGGTCCACACTGAAAATTGTGATAGAAAAAGTATGTTGAAATCTGTGGACTTTCTATAGAATTCTTACAATTGTGGTTGATTTGTTGTGTTGTTCCTTTCTGACTAGAGGCTAGAATTAAATGAGAAATGTGTAGCCACATGAATTACAAGATTTTTTAATGCCAAAAATCTGTACCTCGGTACAAGTGACAATAATAAACTGAACTAAACTAAACCTTTTACATACTTGCACTGCTCCAACTTTTGTGCATCACAAAATTTATAATAGCTGTTTGCGTTCACTGTAAAATTCATTTTTTTCAGTATTGTCCTCTTGCACTCGTTAATACTTAATGGCGTAAATCTGTTACATTCCTTAAGTAAATACATTACTTAAATGTTAAATCTTCTACAGATGAGCCATAGAAAGCATTTTATCAGGATGCATCACAACATGGTTTGGAACCAGCTCCATCCAAGACCACCGCATGGAATTGCAGAGAATTGTGGACACAGCTCAGACCGTCATGCAAACCAACCTCCCTTCCACTTAAATTTACATTTACATTTCACAGTGCATCGGCAAGGTTGCCAGCATAATCAAGAACGAGTCTCACCCCAGACACTCCCGCTTCTCCCCTCTCCAATCAGTCAAGAGGTGCAGAAGTATGCAAACACACAACTCCAGATTCAGGGTCAGTTTCTTCCCAGCTGTTATCAAGCAACTGAATAATCCTACCACCAATTAGAGAGCGGTGCTGACATACCATCTAGCTCATTGGAGACCCTCAGACTATCTATAATCGGACTTTACTGAACTAAATCTTGCATTAAACGTTATTTCCTTTAACCTGTACCTGTACACTATGGGCAGCTTGATTGTAATCATGTATAGTTTTCCCACTGAGTAGATAGCACACAACAAAAAAAGCTATACTCTGTACCTTGGTACACATGACAATGAAGTAAACTAAACTAAATTATGCACTGTCTATCACTGTTACCATTGTGGTGAAAGGCAGGCATGCATCTGTGAGTACTGACTAATAATTCATCTTTATATCCTGAAAGTTCAGTCACTGAACATATAAGAGGACAAAAATCATAAGTAAGATTTAAATTTGTATTGTATCTTTCATGGATTTTCTCAGGATTTCCAAAATCATTTGAGTCAATATACTGTAAGCAACTTTCAGATTTTTTAAATTTAGGCAACTGGGTCAGTCAACTTTGCACAGTAAATCACAAGGAGATAATACCTATGGACCTATGATCTGCTCTACTGGTAATAGTTGACATATACCGTCCCATACCCTCCCCCACCCCCCGGTCGCTATGCTTCCTCGGGCTTGGCCTCTCGCAATTTCTCACTCCCAACTCTCACCCAATGTTGGCAGCCCTGTATTATAGTTTAATAATTGAGCAAAATAGCCATTTCATTCACAGAAAAATTAGAAATGAGAATACTACTTTCAAACCCAAATATTACCTGTTGGTGTTCATCTTTCCATTATGCTTACTTGACTCCAAACTTACAAAATGTAGAGCAATTCGTCCAAAACTTTTCTCCTTTAACAGAATACTAAAATAGTATAAAGTACCTAATAAAGAACAAATAGATTTGCTTCCAACATGTAAAAATAAGTTAGTTATTTTATTTCCTTTCGATGTACAAAACTAAAACCAAATTAAGATGGATTATTGAATCATATTTTTTAAATGATTTTTATTATCAGACTGTGATTAATGGGTGGCAAGTGGTCCAGACAGTTGGAAGAAGGGAAACAAGGTCACCTTAGATGTCTACATTGCACTAGAAAATAAATGAGGTATTTTTTTCATGTGGCACAGAATCAACTGGCTCTCGTGCAAGTGAGAAGATTGAGATTTATTCCTCTCTTAAACATATTTTGTTTGATGAGGGGCATCTGGTCCACTAATATTGTTCAGAACATTATTATCAGCTCGGTACACAAAATTGCTGGGGAAACTCAGCGGGTGCAGCAGCATCTATGGAGCGAAGGAAAGGTTATCAGCTCGTTCAATATAGAATAATACCATGTATGATTTTTGATAACACTTATTTCTTAGATTTCTTGCAACCCAAAACCAGTTTTCACTTAGGTCATGGTCACCTGCATGAAACAGTTTGGAATTAATTGGGGATAGATGTCTTGAACATTGTGATTAGACAGCAACAAAACAACTTGCAAGATCACAGACTTCTACTTTTCCCAGCAAAATATTAATAAGATATCCAGCATGTCTGTGTACTCAAAAAGATTGCCTAACACCACAGATGCAGTAATAAGTAAGTAGAAGATTAGAGAAAGAAACATTAAGAACATGAAGACATTCCACCCCATCGAACTTTGCCAATTGTCTAACTTTGTGTTCAAGACCACACAGATACTGGCATGTTTGGAGGGCCAGTTTAACCTAAGTGGGCATTAGTGGCGGCAGAGGTAGAATTTAGAACGTGCCACCTGACCAGTAGGCAAGCAATCTAAAACATTCAGCTTTTATGCAATCCTCTGAACTTTGTCAAGAATAATTTCTCCATCATTTAATTGAGCTGCTGGTTGTTAGTCTGTAGACAAAATGATGAAAAGCACATTCAGTATGTGGGATACAATTACGTTCTACTTCAGAAGCATCACCTGCGAGCAACTGAAAAAGTTATTCATCGGTATTAAAAAAATCAGCTAAACATAATATTCAAGATCTGTTGATAGGTTATTTGCAGATATTATCTGGATACTATGAAATAATGCATAAGCATAAACTTGTTTATCTGTTGTACTTAATTTGCTATATTTTATGCATGGTTTCAATGGTTACGTTAACATAATTATATGTTTAATACATCAATTGCTTTTGGAGAGAATTTCTCTCCTTTTCTATAATCAGCTCCAACCACCCACTGATAAAAGTAATTTATGCACTTCAGCATGGAAGAAGTGCAACATGTACAATGTTAAATGCTCAATGAGAACTTTTTTATTTAGGTTTATAATTGCTCCGGCTTGTTTGCTGCTTTTGTACTGACATAGCTGTTAGCATTGCTAGACAACTGAATAAACAAACAGTGTAAAGAATGGTTCACTTAATCTAAAATTGGAAGCAAGCCCCTTGAACATTTTAAACCCCCATGTCTGCGGGATGGCCATGTATGGCCATGAAAATATATTTCTTGTAAGTTTTCTGAATGCTGTTCAGCCTTCTTTTTCCCTAGTGGCACAAGTGGATAGTTTACATCTGCCATACAGCATTACAGAAAAAGTGAGTGCTGATTTTTCATAAGACTGTCAGCTTTCAATAATTCAAAGTGTAAGCTTCACATGCTGTGCCCTAATAAATGTTTTTGCATACAACAGCCTCATGTCCAGTTCACTGAACTATGCTGACATTTTGTGCAGCAAAATGCGAGAACATAACTTACATACATTTGTGTAAATGTAAAACAAAAGAAAGGATAGCAACTAAAGGTGTAGAACCATTGCATACTAAGTAACATAGGGTAAGTAAATACCTGTAACTGAAAATACTCCAGCACTTTGTGTTTCTTTTTTGTAAATCAGCACCTGCAGTTTCTTGTTTCTTTTAATGGTCAATCACAATATGTAAATATTAACTCGCTGAACTAAATATTTACACCAGATGTTTACAATTCCCAATAAAATGAAAGGTTCAGAGAAATCTAAAAAATACTTTCATTTCAATGCCAAACATTAGAGCAAAGTTCATAGAATTAATGTACTATGGCTAATCTAGGTTCCTCTGTGAAGATTTAGCCCACCATAAACAGCAATAATTCCTCCTAATTTATTCCAACCATAATGGTTTGAACCTTGCAAAACCTACAGTGGGTAACAGGTCAATTTCTTTATTGACACATTTCTTGAAAACATGCACACACAACACAATACACAATACAATTTATTTGTCACTTGAACCTCATAGAGGCTCAAATGAAATGTTGTTTCTGCAGTCATACACACTAGAAAAAAAGACCCTAGACACAACACAATTTACACAGACATCCATCACAGCGCATCTCCTCCTCGCTGTGATGGAAGGCAAAAAAACTTATCTCTCCGCTGCACTCCCCATTCCCCTCCCGATGTCAGAGTCAAAGTCCCCGGCGGGCGATGGCAATTGTCCCGCGGCCATTAACGCCGCGCCGGGTGATGCAGGGCCGCGCTCGGGGTCTTGTTGTTGGAGCCCCCGGCGGGCGCTAGCAAAGTCCCGCAGCCGTTGAAGCCGGGCAATAATGTAAGGCCCCGCTCCAGGCACTCCTCGACCCCGCGACTCGGGCGGGTGAAGTCGCCGTTGCGGAAGCCCCGAAAAGCGGTCTACCAGCAGGGACCCGCGGGCTCCCGGTGTCACTGTCCACCAGACCTGCGGTAAGCCTCCGAATCCCCGGGGTCGGGTCGCAGCCGAGCGCCACCACAGCTCCACCCGCTCCGAACTCGGCCAGCTCCACGATGGTGAGTAGGTCCGCAGCTCCGCGACTGGAGCCCCAGGTCGTTCCGGTTGAAGGCCGCTCCACGTTGCAGCCCCAATGACAACGGAGACCCGACAGGGAAAAGGTCGGGTTCTCCGTGCAGGGGAAAGATTTTAAAAGTTCCCCCCCCCCCCCCCCACACCCACACCCACACCCACATCCCCCATCAAAACTACATTAAAACGGGACAAAAAATAACAAAAAGACAGACGGACTGCAGAGGCCGCTGCGACATGAGTCGCGCCGCCCACCGCTGCCCACATGATCCCATTAAACCAGGATAAGATTGAATATATATATTTTTAATTTTAAAAGAAGCAATTGAAGCTATAAACAGGAGATTTTTCAGTATAATTTATTGTGTGGTCATAGTCATCCAAACTGAAGAACTGAAGAAGATTTTCAGTTTACCAACTGAATGATTGGAGAAGAGCACAAGGGCACAAGGGCACATGTTAAAAGGTGGAGTATTGAATTTAGAAATACTTCTGGTTCACGCTACTGCGTGATTAAACATCAAGTAATGTGAGTAGATAAGGACCAGAGAACATTTAATATGATCAGAATAGATGAAAGCAAATGAATAACCAGGACGCACCTGTATTGTGTGGATAGAATGACAGGAAGATAGAATCTCGTCCATTTGTGAAATATTCTCACAAACCCTAGTCTCTCAGCAGTAAAACCTTCTGAGAAACATTGGTATAACCGGAAGCTTGTGAATCAAGGAAACTTAACTATTGGGTTTGCAGAGTCATAGCTTCTACAAATTGCTTCATGATTATTGATGACAGATAAAGCATATCTGAACACCGTCCCCTGGAGTTGATACATTTTCAAAGATACTTATTAACTTATAATTATAATTTTTTCTATGTTCCATTCTCATAAGAAGTTTTGAATATTTAAGTATTGAATACTTAAGAAATCATCATGTTATTTTTTAGCCACAATGCACATAATGAATTGTAATAGCAATCTGCACCATAAAGTTTGTGATTCTTCCTAATGCATCAGGGACCCTCGGATTATCTTTGATCGGAGTTTACTGGCGTTATCTGGCACTAAACATCATTCCCTTATCATGTATCTGTTTACTGTGAATGGCATGATTGTAATCATTTATTGTCTTTCTGCTGGCTGGTTCTCATGCAACAAAAGCTTTTCACTGTAGCTCGTTGCACGTGCCAATAAACTAAACCAAATTTATGAGATTGCCTTAATCCTGTGATTAATTGTTACTACATTGTTACTACATTGGAGGGTAATAAGGCCAATCTATGCGGCCTGTTCGTAGGGTATTCGGTCCAATCTCCCTCCTCATTCTGCAATATGCATTTTTTTCTTGAAGTATAAATACCAGTTTCATTATGAAAGCTAAAATGTATGCAAATCCCTAATTTACCGGGAAAAAATGGTGTAAAGTCACCTTCTTGAACTGCACCGGTCCACCTGGTGAAGGTACTCCTGCTCTATCACAAAAAGTGTGTTACAAGATTTAGACCCAGTGATGATCAGGAAATGTATTTAAAAACCATGAAGGTATGTGACCTGAAGCATCACTTGCAGATAGTGGTTTTCCCAGGCACCTGCTACCCGCTACAGAACAATAACATTCTTAATTGCAGCAGCTTAATAGGCCGGTAAATCCAATACACACAAATCAATTCAATATCTATCTATCTTTAAAACTGTGTGCCTGTCGCCTGCCGTCCGTCCGGCTGCCTGCCTGCCTTTCGATTCGTTCCCATCGTGTGATGTCACAATGCCCAATGCTCGCAGATGTCCAATCGCAATGCCCAATGCTCGCAGATGTCCAATCGGAATGGATCCATTTACATGTACGGCTTCCGGCTGCATTTCTTCCTTTCATTCCCTGCAACTCCGAAACCAGACGCAGAATCGCCGACATCTTTTCCATTTCGGTAGAGATTTCACTTTTCTTTCTAAGTATCCGCTCCTCATTACATTTCGTCGTGTTTAAGTACACATTTTTAATCAAATCCTTCCCCCCCCCCCCCCCAATATTTCAAAAATAAACTGGCTTCGCACCCATAGAAGCAGCACCAGCCCCAGCCCCTGATGAACGTTCCATTGTGTGATGTCACAATGCCCGATGTTCACATATGTCCAATCGGAATGCATTCATTTACATATGCCTTTGCAGGAGCCCCAGCCCACGGTGAACGTTCCATCGTGTGATGTCACAATGCCCAATGCTCAAATACATTGTTGCCATAGAGGGAGTACAGAGAAGGTTCACCAGACTGATTCCTGGAATGTCAGGATTTTCAAATGAAGAAAGACTGGATAGACTCGCCTTGTACTCGCTAGATTTTAGAAGATTGAGGGGGTATCTTATAGAAACGTATAAAATTCTTAAGGGGTTGGACAGGCTAGATGCAGGAAGATTGTTCCGGATGTTGGGGAAGACCAGAACAAGGGGTCACACTTTAAGGATAAGGGGGAAATCCTTTAGGACAGAGATGAGAAAAACATTTTTCACACAGAGAGTGGTGAATCTCTGGAATTCTCTGCCACAGAAGGTAGTTGAGGTCAGTTCATTGGCTATATTTAAGAGGGAGTTAGATGTGGCCCTTGTGTATGGAGAAGGCAGGTACAGGACACTGAGTTGGATGATCAGCCATGATCATATTGAATGGTGGTGCAGGCTAGAAGGGCCGAATGGCCTACTCCTGCACTTAATTTCCATGTTTCCCTCTCCTCAACCCTCTCCCTCTCCCACCCATCACTCTCTCCCCCACCCCCCTTCCCTCTCTACCCCACCCCCTTCCCTCTCTCCCCCCGCCCCCTTCCCCTACCCCTCTGTCCCTCTTCCACCAGTCCCTCTACCCCTCCCTCCCCACTCTTCCACTTCTCGCCCCTTACCCCACCCCTCTCCCTCCCTCACCCCTCTCTCTTCCCCTCCCTGTCCCACCCCTTCCCCTACCCTTCTGTCCCTCTTCCACCACTCCCCCGTCCCTCTTCCACCACTCCCGCTACCCCTCCCTCCCCACTCTTCCACTTCTCTCCCCCTTCTCTCCTCCCCCTCTCCCTCTCCTCACCCCTCTTCCATCCCTCTCTCCCCCACCCCTTCCCCCTCTACCCCGCCCCCTTCCCCTCTGTCCCTCTTCCACCACTCCCCCTACCCCTCCCTCTCCCACTTCTCTTCCCTTACCCCACCCCTCTCCCTCCCTCACCCTCCCTCCCTTCCCCTCTCTCCCCCACCCCTTCCCCTACCCCTCTGTCCCTCTTCCACCACTCCCCCTGTCCCTCTTCCACCACTCCTGCTACCCCTCTCCCCCTCCCTCCCTCCCCTCTCTTCCACTTCTCTCTCCCCCTACCCCTCTCCCCCTCCAATTCCACGCTCCCCCTCCCTCCACACTCTTCCCCCTCTCCCTCCTCATTCCCTTACCGTGCACAGTCTCTGTCTTTAAGAAGGAACTACAGATGCTGGAAAATCGAAGGTAGACATAAAAAATGCTGGATAAACTCAGCGGGTGCGGCAGCATCTATGGAGCTAATTGAATGGTCAACGTTTTTGGCAGAAACCCGGAAGAAGGGTTTCGGCCAAAAACGTTGCCCTTTTCCTTCGGTCCATAGATGCTGCTGCACCCGCTGAGTTTATCCAGCTTTTTTGTTGTTGTACCAGCCTCTCTCTCTCTGCCCTTTTCTCTTCTCTCGACTCATGCACGCCCGCTCCAACCGCTCACCCCCCCCTTCACCTCTCCCACCCATCCTCTTCTCCCCCCCCCCTCCCCCTCTCCCTCTCCACCCTCCTCCTCCCCTTCCTCACAAAATAATTTTTGTGGAGGCGGGTCCTCAGTGTGTGTGACTGTTTGTGGAGGCGGCCACGCGCTCTCCACTCAAGAAGATGCTCATCTGTTTGTGGAGGCGCGTGCTTAGTATGTGACCAAAGATCTTATAGCGGAGATCTCCGCTACAAGATCTTTGTGTGTGACGACACACGCTCCCCCCCCCCCCTTTGGTGCAGGAGGCGCGCGCAGCATCTGAACGCTCAGCGAATATTCGAATTCTTCACTAACCGTCATTCTGACTTTGCTTGTGAAGAGAAAAGTCCTGAATTGCATTTGTCTGATGCAGGAAGATTGTTCCCGATGTTGGAGAAGTCCAGGACAAGCGGGTCACAGTTTAAGGATAAAGGGGAAATCCTTTAGTACTGAGATGAGGAAAACATTTTTCACACAGAGAGTGGTGAGCCTCTGGAACTCTCTGCCACAGAAGGTAGTTGAGGTCAGTTCATTGGCTATATTTAAGAGGGAGTTAGATGTGGCCCTTGTGGCTAAAGGGATCAGGGGGTACGGAGAGAAGGCAGGTACAGGATACCGAGTTGGATGATCAGCCATGATCATATTGAATGGTGGTGCAGGCTCGAAGGGCCGAATGGCCTACTCCTGCACTTAATTTCCATGCTTCTATGTTTCCCTCTTGTCACCCCTCTCCCTCTCCCACCCATCCCTCTCTACCACCACCCCCTTACCCCTACCCCTCTGTCCCTCTTTCACCACTCCCCCTACCCCTCCCTCCCCACTCTTCCACTTCTATCCCCTTACTTGACTGCTCTCCCTCCCCACCCCTCTCTCTTCTGCTCCCTTCCCCTCTCTCCCCCACCCCTTCCCCTCTGTCCCTCTTCCAACCACTCCCCCGTCCCTCTTCTACCACTCCCGCTACCCCTCTACCCCTCCCTCCCTCCTCTTCCACTTCTCTCCCACTCTCTCCTCCCCCTCTCCTCACCCCTCTCCCATCCCTCTCTCCCCCACCCCCCTTCCCTCTCTACCCCACCCCCTTCCCTCTCTACCCCCACCCCCTTCCCCCTACCCCTCTGTCCCTCTTCCACCACTCCCCCATCTCTCTTCCTCCACTCCCGCTACCCCTCTACCCCTCCCTCCCTCCCCACTCTGCCACTTCTCTCCCCCTTTTCTCCTCCCCCTCTCCCTCTCCTCACCCCTCTCCCTCTCCCATCCCTCTCTCCCCCACCCCCTTCCCTCTCTACCCCACCCCCTTCCCTCTCCCCCCCCACCCCCTTCCCCCTATCCATCTGTCCCTCTTCCATCACTCCCCCTACCCCTCTCCTCCTCCCTCCCCACTCTTCCACTTCTCTCCCCTTCCCCTCCACTCTCCCTCCCCACTCTTTCCCCTCTCTTCCCCACCCCTCTCTCCCTCCCTCCCTCCTCCCCATCTCTCACCCCCTACCCCGCTCTCCTTTCCCTCCCAAATCTATCCCGTTTCCTCCTCCTCCTCTCCCCTCCCTCCCCTCATCTCACCCCCCCCCCCCCCCCGCAAACACCGTTGGGGAAACAGACCCAACGGGTCTGCACTTGGTCTAGTATATATTTAAAAATCAATAAAACAATAACCATAATACTAGTGCAAGAAAAATCTTAAGCCCGTAGTGCAACCAAAGCACAGTCCATAATCGTTCAGAGTTACTCAGGTTAGTATTGTGTAGTGTTCAAGAGCTTGATAGTTGCAAAGGAAGAAGCTATTCTTGAACCTGGTGGTTTCCTGGATCCTGTAATTTTCCCCCCAACAGTTGGAGTGAAATGCAAGCGCGATTAGGATGGTGTGGGTCTTTGATAATATTGGTGGCCTTTTTGAAGCTGTGCCTCCTCTAGATCTCTTTGATGTTGGGGAGTTCAATTTCTGTATTTACCACTCTCTTTAATCACTTTAATTCGTTACTAAACCAGGCTGGGATGCGATCTGACAGTGTGCTCTCTACCATACACCTATCACAATTTAACAGAGCATTCATCAACATACCTAATCTCCTCAATCTTTAAAGGAAGTAGAAGGGTTGATGAGACAGCCTTCTTTGCGATTGCATCAATATGCCGGGCCAAGGTCAGATCTTCAAAGAAATACACGCCCAGGAAATTGAAGCTGTTGACTCTCTCCACTGCTGTCCCCTCGATGAAGACAGGTTAATGGCTCCTCGGCTATCACATCCTGAACTCAACAATCAGCTCCTTGGTCTTATTGATTGAGAGCAAGATTGTTGTTCTAGCACCACGGAATTAAATCTCCAATCTCGATCCTGTATTTTTGCTGATGGAGGCATGAACTCCTTCATTTGTGGATGAGTTGCAAATAAAATTGAATATTGCACAATCATTAGTGAATTTCCCCACTTAGCTTATAATGGAAGAAAGGTAATTGATGAAGCAGCTGTATGTGGTTGGGGGCCAAGGCCTTTGTCCTAAGGAACACCTACAGTGATGTTCTAACTATTGGTTCACCCTTTGATGCCCACTGACTTTTGTTTGACCAGGGCTTCTCGACACCACAATTGGTGAAATGATGCTTTGGTGTTAATCTGCTTCATCTCATGCAATGCATTCCAGATCATAACCAGTTCCCGTGTGGAAAAAAAAATCCTCCTGCCACCACTGTGTCTTTCACTGAATTGCTTTAAATCAGACTTTACTGGTTCTGTTATTAATTTATCACTGGAGTCCATTTAAGAATACAAATTCTAATTCACTGCTATCAAATATTCTCTTAATATTCTACAATGCAAGGAGGGCAAGCCAGATTACCTGGGCGATCCTGTGCTAACTAAGTTCCATCATTCTTCAAACTGTTCTAATATCCTATTTCTACATCCTCTCCAGGTCCTTCACATCCTTCCTAAATGCAGTGACCAGAAACCGAGACAATAATAATTCAGTGCACATACACACCCAGGCTGTTTACTTTTAATTACAACCTTTGGAGATGGTATTTTTTACAGATTCCTTCTGTATTAATTGGCGCAAACAGTCACTTCCAACATGCAATCGTGCACTGTGGAAATATAAACAAAGCAGATAAAGTGTTGGCATTATATAGAAGTCCATGAGGAGAATGCAAAATGGGGCCATCTTTCAATTAAAACCAAATTGCCAAAGTTACATAAAAAGTCTAAGAGTGAACATAATTTCTGCCATTTATGAATATATTATTTATATTAATCAAGGTTAGGTTATGGTTAAAAAAGAACAGTATGAATGCAATATTCATCAGCGGGCAATTTAAACCTTGGTGTATCAGGCAGCTTAAAAATGTAGGAATATTATCTGTGATAGATCAACGAACATCTGACAAGTGACATCTGCAAGTTGCTAGGTTATTGCAAGCATACTGTGTTATCAGAAGACAAATGACAAGAGCACTAGCTTTTTTGGTGTGCTAATATCAGTTTATTCTGCAATACAAAAAATCTTTCATAAGCCAAGCTTTTTGTTGAGGCCAGGGTGGGAGATTGCAACCTTCACGTGGTCCACATGTTTCGACTAATGCAATCAACCCGACATGCACAAACAAAGATCAAATAGAACAAGTTGACCTACAACCTTAGGCTGTGCACGCTATACGGAAGAAGCAGATTTTGAGGCCAGACTGCACCATTTTAAATATAAATTCCGAACCCTTTAAATATATGGCTCTCCTTCCCTTCTACTGTTACAAGTGGTAAAACAAAGTTCTAGAAAGCCGATGAACCAATAATCCTAAGGATGGCAAAGCCTCTCAATTTCATTCAAATAGGTTCACCTTGATCCTTTCAATAAACCTACAAAGTAATTTGATCCCACCAGAATTTCCCTTTCATTTGTTTTTTTGTTATTGTATTCCAGATCTTCCGACTTTAAACTTTAGAGATACAATGCAGAAACAGGCCCTTCGGCCCACCGCACCGGCCAGTGGTCATCCCATACACCAGCACTACCCTACACGCTAGGGACAATTTACAATTTACAAAGCCAATTAACTTACAACCCTGTATGTCTTTAGAGTGTGGGAGGAAACCGGAGCACCTGGCGAAAACCCACGCAGTCACAGGGAGAACGTACAAACTACAAACAGAGAGCACCCGCAGTCAGGATTGAATCCCGATCTCTGCCGCTGTAAGGCAGCAACTCTCCCGTGGCACCACTGTGCCGCCATATTATTTACACGTATGCAGGTGATAGTGGCTTACTAATTAATATGTGTTTTTCAGTGTGTTTAAACTTTGTAGACATAAAAACATGAATTCTAAAGTTATTCTTCTCTACTACCTGGAAAAGTTTGCAGTACAGTGGTACAGTTGGTAGAGCTGCGGCCTTACAAACCAGAGAGCCGGGTTCGATCCTGACCTCTGGTGCTGTCTGTGTCGCGTTGGCATGTTCTCCCTGTGTCCGAATGGGTTTCCTCTGGGTGCTCCAGTTTTCTTCTACATCCCAAAGATGTGCGGGTTTGTAGGTTAATTGGCCTCTATAAATTGCCCTTAGTATGTAGGGAGTGGATGCAAAAGTATTCTAAGATAGAACTACTGTGAAGAGGGTACTGATGGTCAGCGCAGACTCAGTGGGCCAAAGGGCCTGTATCCATGCTGGGCCTCTAAACTCTAAATGCTAAAGTTGTTTATGATAGAGCATCACAATCCATGAATCTACATATAATGTACGTAAACACGTGGAATGGTTATCATGTCTTTGTAGTTCTCTGTGATGTTTCCTCATATAAGTAATATTAAAATTGTCATATGATCATAATTTCAAAACAGAAAATGATATAATATCCCTCATAGCATCTTATTAAAAAATGCCATAAGTTCATGGCATGTCATAGTTATGTGCAATATTTCTATGTCAACATAGGCTAATTTACACGAGCCCTGCAGTCTATATGGTGAGAAACAAATGCATTTCAGCAGCTCATTCAGTGCCAGTTGAACATTTACAAATCTCTCTCATATAATGGAATAGTTTGCTATGTGAACCAAATGACTAAACCTTGTATTTTCCCTTGTCAATAACTTATCCAAAATAAGATTTAAAACTGGAAAATTTTAAACAAATGGCAGCAAACCAACAAACCTCTTTTTCTTTTGAGTGGGATGGACTGTACATTGTTTTGCATCTTGATTTTGGACTGAGGAATAAAGAGCCACTTAATTCCACGTTGACATGGCTGCCTGTGTCCCCAGGGTCGAAGGTCTTGTCTGCAGGGCTGTACCAAGGGTCATATGTCTTGTATTCAGTTTTGTGCTCAGGCTTACAGATCATGACCTTCCATATGTGTTCAGGGTTGAAGGTCATGTCCTCCCACATGTGCTCTGAGCTGAAGATCATGGCCACTTGCCCATGCCCTGGGCTGAACATCATGCCCACCCGCCAGTTTTAAGAGACAAAGGTCATGACTGACTGCCTGTGCCCAGGGTGAAGATTCTGTCCACCTGCCTGTGCTCAAGTACAAAGGTCATGTCCACTCACCTGTACCCAGGGCTGAAAGACGTGAAGACTTAATTTTTATCAGCTTGGGGGAGGGGGGTGTGTGGGGAGGGGGGTGTAGGGAAAGGTGGTGTATGGTGAAAAGGGGGTGTGGGGGGAAAGGGGGGTGTGGGGAGGGGGGGGGCTCACACTCTGCTCACCCCACACCTTCAGCTTTCGACCTCACGCAGTAGATCCCGGTCCCACTCCGGATTCACTCAGAGGCTTCTGGTTCAACTCAGCAACTTCCGGCTGGTCGTGCTGGTCTCCACAGAGCAGCCCACAGGCTGCTCACACTCTGCAGGCTGCACACTCTCCACAAGGTGCAGAATCTCCATGCGCTGCTGACTCTCCGCGAGCTGCTGACTCTCCGCGATCCGCTGACTCTCCGCGATCCGCTGACTCTCCGCGATCCGCTCAACACACTGCGCCCCTTCAGCTTTTTATTCTCCTCACCGCGTTATTGACAGCAGGTTCTGTAAGGGGCGGTTTTTACGATTTTAAACCTTCATAACTTCTGTACTATTTCACCGATCGGAACAAAACTTATTTGACTTGAGCAGAGGAGAATGGTAGGTAAGGTGGCGAAAAATCATAGCACTATGGGGGATCATTTTTGCGCAAATTTAAATACAACGCAGACCGGAAGTGGTCTAGATGAGAGTTTTAGATTAACCATACAGATGATAACCAAAGATTTATTGTTAATCAAGCAAGCAAATAATGGAGCATCTACTGCATCCACTGCTCTAGATGTCAGCTGATTTACATCGGTGAGACTAAGCGGAGGTTGGGCGATCGTTTCGCCGAACACCTCCGCTCAGTCCGCAATAACCTACCTGAACTCCCGGTGGCTCAGCACTTCAACTCCCCCTCCCATTCCCAATCCGACCTCTCTGTCCTGGGTCTCCTCCATTGCCAGAGTGTGCAGCACCGGAAATTGGAGGAACAGCACCTCATATTCCGCCTGGGTTGCTTGCGTCCGGTTGGCATGAACATTGAATTCTCCCAATTTTGCTAGCCCTTGCTGTCTCCTCCCCTTCCTTAACCCTCGAGCTGTCTCCTCCCATCCCCCCGCCCTCGGGCTCCTCCTCCTCCCTTTTTCCTTCCTTCTCCCCCCCACCCACCATCAGTCTGAAGAAGGGTTTCGGCCCGAAACGTCGCCTATTTCCTTCGCTCCATAGATGCTGCTGCACCCGCTGAGTTTCTCCAGCATTTTTGTGTACCTTCGATCTTCCAGCATCTGCAGTTCCTTCTTGAACAAATAATGGAGCATGTTCATGTGACATATTTTATTCTATTCTACAGAACACTTTCAGCAAGCATTTGTATTGAAAGAAAGTTAACTCATTCATAAGACTGTCTTTACGCATAAATTAAGTATTTTAGTCACTTGCTATTTTTTTGCACAGTGGATTTGCTAAAGAACATTTTTGGCCAAGTTTTCATGCATCAAGGAAGATATTTATGTATTTGATTATTTGGGGTAATCGTTGTCCACGCATCTTGATGGGTTTAGAGACTCTGTGTCATCACAAAATGTGGATTTTCTGACGGGAAGTAATCATAAATTCAAACATTTAAAATTTGCAACCAACCATTTTATGCTTTGGCCAAAACCTTTTCTAGACACCACTGGGAATAAAATATTTTTAATAACTGGATACAAGACGAGTTCAACGATGGAATTTTACAACTCAGCTCTGATTGTTCCATGGATTTCTTACAGAAATTTCAACGACAAAACACCATTCTAGTTTGTTGGTAACCAGCCACTCTTATTGTATGTCTCATATGAAAGACAAGAACTGTATCCCCTTTCTGAAAACTAGCAGCAATTGCAAGAATGTCAAGATAGAAACAAAAAGTCATTGTAGAGTTATAGTTACTGAGAAAGTACAATATATAAACAGAAGCAGACAACTGGCAGGGAGCCAAGAAATTCAATGCAGTAAAATAATAAACATGACCAAATGACATTTAACACGACTTTCCATTTTCAGTAAACATTAGTACTAGCAGCAACTCTTAGCATATGCTTATCTTCAAGTAAACTGCATCCTATATGGAATATTAACTTGTTTATATGCGAAGTTCTGAACAAGGAAAATGCTTTAAAAAAGGAACAGAAGGAGGCCATTCAGCCTTTCAAACCTGCTTTTACTTCAATATGATCATTACAATCACTGCTAATCATTTATTTCAATCCTATACTCTCGCACACACTCCATACTCTCTGGTGCCTTTTGCAGCTGGAAATGAATCCAGTTGCTTCTCGATATATTCTTTGACTTGCCTCTACAGCTCCTTGTGGTCGTTAATTTCATAGGTTCACAACCTTCTGAAGGAAGAAATTTCTACTCCACCCAATCCAAAATGTCAACCAGAATATTTAGACAGAACCATCATTTCCAGGCAAAGGAAATACCTTCTTTGCATCTAATCTGTCTTACCATGCCAGAACTTCGCAAGCATTCATTAGAACCCTTCTCATGCTTCTAAACTGAAGTGACTACAAACTTAATTGAGCTAATCATTTTTCATTCGACAGTTCTGCCATCCCTAGAACCAACTTATTAATTGCAATTTGCCACCCAGAAAAAGGCCGACTTCCTGAAAGTCAAACAATTTTCAACCCATATTCATAAAGTCTGCTCAGTGCCATATGCGTTATTTCTATAAACTAATCTTTTTTGTAGGATTTTGTCAGTTTTCTGAAGATCCAACTCCACCATACCCAAGTTGTTCCACTTACCTATTTTACAAGTTACATCCTAAAATAAAAATCTCCAGCAGTTTTTCCCTTTCAGCATCCATATTGACTTTGTCTCATTCAGTTAATATTTTTTGAGTGCTATTTTATCTCATTCTTTATGTACTCCTCTGTAAGATACTCTAAAACAAAACTGCTGAATTGCCGAGATAACTATCTTTTAGAAGCGCTGGCTTTACTGGATAACGTTAAAAAATTGTGCCAGTTCACGCATAGATCATTTCACGGGAACCCCAAAACTTTTTACAATCTTATTCGTGGGAAAAAGGTTGTGAAAATATACATGCAAATGCACAATTGATTGTATTTCTTAAAATATATTTATTAAAATATTAACTCAATTTTAAAATCTGTACTTGAACGTGTGTGCCTATATTTTAGTCATTTTTTTTGGTAACATCAGGAAGTTCGGTATTGTACAGCGAGCTTCAGCATATGAATGTTGGATCATTTACAGTAGAATAATAACTTTCCATAGGTACACGGGGGTGGAAGATTGCAACCTTCACGTGGTCCGCCCTGTTTCGACGAATGCAATCAACCCGGCGTGCACAATCAAATAAGATCAAATAGAACAAGTTGTCCTACAACTTTAGGCTGTGCACGCCATACGCAAGAAGAAGATAGGTACACAAAAATGCTGGAGAAACTCAGCGGGTGCAGCAGCATCTATGGAGCGAAGGAGATGGGTAACGATTCGGGCCGAAACCCTTCTTCAGACTGATCCATAACTTTCCATATTCATATTCTAAGGAAAGGAATTCATTCCAGATCTAAAGTTTGAACCCATGATTCTTTATGGCAAGTGGTATGGGCAATGAAGAGGTAATTCCAAGCATTTAGTGTTTCTATTTATTTCACATGATCAGCTCTGGTCACATGCTACTTTTCCTTCATAGTTTTCCATTATATTTGGTGCAAAGCAAATATTTAATGTTTAAATAGTCTCAATCTAGTTGAATGTGAAATCAATTAATGAAACAATGCATCATTAGCAGACCTGTGCGAATACAGAAGTCATTTTAACAGCCTGTTCATTTATGGTGCAGGAAGCTAAGATGTAAGTTCTTCACTAATAATGGTAAGAATCACTTATCATTTAAAATAAATCTCCTGGAGAAAGTCGAAAGCCTAAACTCACAGTAAGTTAAACGTTTACTGATCCTCCTTGATCCACAAACTGAGAAACTACCCACATCTACTGGTTAATTGTTGACTCTGAAATTACATGTATTGTATTGGTAAAGGATGGTTCAGTTTAGTTTATTGTCACGTGTACCGAGGTATCAATGGATGAATGACAGTACAACATGAAACAAGGATGCACATAAAAAGTAATAATGTATCTCATAATGGAAGCCAAAAAAAGAATTGTAAAGAAATCATAGCTTGAACCACCAAATTGAAATTGCAAGTGGATGGTGACCTGCCATAGAGAACAAACAATGCAGGTTATTTGTCAGTCTAAAAATACAATTGCATGCCTGTAAAATGTGCTGTAAAAAATATCACTGTATTTACTATCACTGAATTTTTAATTATGCCACTAAATGTTCAGCTCCACATTTGTACAAAATTAACAGTTCCAATTTACTCATTCTGGCAAAGGCTGGCTATGAAAAAGCTCAAGGATTCTAACAAGTCTGTAAAAGTTACGAAGCAAATTGCACAAAATTGGCTATTCCAAAACATAGCCAGTCTCCCCCACTGGAAATACTTATTCCCATGTTCTAATTTACAATGAGCTTTGTTCAGACATTATCCCTCTCTTTGCTGATGAAAGTTGGCTTCCTGTTAAGCAATAACTCAACTTTTAAAATCCTCATCTGTGTTTTCATTAATTTTCCATGGTTTTAGCTTTCTCTATTTCTGTAATCACCTTCAGCTTGGAAGTCTCTAAAACTATGTGTATCTAAAATTCAGATTGTTTTGCCCATCTCCAAAGAGCCAACAACTTTGACTCATCCATCATCCTCTCCTAATTATTCCTTAGGCGGATCATCATCTATTCTTCTGCCTTTACTCAATGCTCCTATGAAATGCTTTGAGACAACATGCTTTGCTATGTTAAAACAGTCATAAAAATAGAAATTATGGCTGCCATCACTGAACCATGTGCTTTGCACTAAAAGCATTTTGCTCTTCACTTTGTCGAGTTTTCTGGATTAGCATATTACTTGTCCAATAGGTCAACACTCTTGATTAACAGTGATTAACACTATTGATTATCCATTTAACAGTGTCATCATTCTCATTGGCATCAATCTTGTCAGCACAGCGATAAGGAATTTAATTTAAGTTTCTCATTCTTGCAGAAAGATAAAATTACACCGCGAAGATCACAATCATCATCATCATAATCATACTTTATTAACCAAGTATGTTTTGCAACATACAAGGAATTTGATAAAGGCCAAGTCGTCTTTGACTGTGTCATCAGTCTCAACCTATCCATTATCTTAAAGCAAATACTTATATTTCCTTTATTCTTGTGTACTCATTGTTTTCTTTGAAAGAAAGTTACTTGCTTCGACACTTCTTGTGGCAGCAGCTTCCACATTATTCCACTGTCTGAGGAAGTTTTCTGACCCAAAACATCGCCTATCCTCTTCCTGGATGCTGCCTGACCCACTGAGTTCTTCCAGAGCATTGTGTTTTGCTCATGATTCAAGCATCTATAGTCTCTTGTATCTCCAGCATCAAAACCAGTTTATGAAAAATGTCTGTTGGATACCTTGGTAATCTTCTTGAATTTATCATGTCTATATGCAAGTTTTTCCTGCAAGTGAAATATCCTTTCCACATTTATCATGGCTCATCTGTTCATCATTTCAAAAATCTTTTCTCTCAAAGTAACCAAACCTGTTCAATGGTTCCTGATGGCTAAAATCTCTTGGTTCTGCTACTAATCTTACACATATTTATTTTTTCTATTTTCAGTAACCCTTTAGTTATGTGAAAATAGAATGACATGAGACTTGCATCACAGCATTTACAAATTATTTTTATTACTAAAATACTACTATTTTGCTAATAAAACTACTATCCAGTACATTGAAAGCTTTTGTTCAATTGGTCCTCTACGCCATTAATTTTCTTATGTTCCATAGCCAGAAAGCAATTAAACCTGTTAAACCTGAAAGAAGATGGTGCAATTATTTTTCCCCGCAATTATTGCCGTGGGACAATGTTGCACAGTAACCAAAGACATTTTGAAAGTATATGACATGTACTGAATTACTGCAGCTCTACTCTTGTAGTTATCTTCTGCAAAGAAAACTTTCAGACCAATTAACCCTGACATAAGCATTTGTAAATCACACAGTCATATATATATAGTCTAAGAATGATGGCTGAAAATAATTGATCTTATTCATTATATATATAAATAAGATCAATATTTAATCTCAGACATCTTTCTTGGACTATCCCCTCATTCATGGAGCTTTCTCTCTTGAATTTGTGAATGCGTGCAAAGAATACCCAGGGCCTTAACCCTAATTTTGGAATTTGTCATTATTTTTCTCCTATGGCCCAGAAATGTCCTCATCTGCCAATGACAGTGCAAATTGACCTTCTGTGCACACCCCATTGTCACCTTCCTGCACAGGGCTGCACGATGCTCTGTGGCCACGGCCACTGAACCTGTGCTGTTCCCTTTCCTTTCCTGGTAATGTTGCATCTTTCAATATCTGGTTGGATCTGGGAGGCAAGTGTAGGAGAGGTGTACTGACTGTGTGGGCAGAACTTTGGAAGTGATTGCCCACCATTCTCAAAAGCCGCTGTGTCTCCCTGTCCCTCCAACTCCAGAGGAATCCGCGCCCCCTCATCCGCAACCCGGGTTCCTCTGGAGTTGGAGCGGGGCTGGGCTAGAGTTGCTGCTGGCTGTGAGTCTCTGGGATCTCCGTGCTTGCAGTCGGTGTCCCGTTGATCCTAACATCTCCGGCCACCCCCTGGACTGGAGCTGAGACTGTGAACTGTACCGCCCTTGCCCCCTCCCTCTGCAACTGCAAACAACCCCACAGTTCCCAGTCTCAGCTCCTGGCCGGAGACGTCACAGCCCGAGCTGCGCCCCCTCATCCGCAACCCCAAGAACAAGACGTACCTTGCACACCATCAGCTTCTGTCCCTACGGGGAGCGTGTTCCTCTGGAGTTGGAACGGGGCTGCGCTGCTGCTGGCTGTGGGTCTCTGGGATCTCAGTGCTTGCACTGGGCCTGGGGGTCGGTGTCCCGTTGGTCCTGACATCTCCGGTGACTGGCACTGACCTGCTGGCATCGCCGACGTGAAGACAGTGCAAAGCCCCCGTGCCGGTGCAATGGGCGGGGAGCTGAAGAGGGGAGGGAAGGGGTCACACACATGGCCGGGAAGCAGAGTGGTGTAGGTGGGGTGAAACTGAAGGGAGCGACAATCTGCTGCTGCCTGCCCGCTGAGTTAAAAAGTTCCCACGCAAGACTCACGATACACTGTATATCGTGACCGTGGGAACTTTTTAACTCAGTGGGCAAGCAGCAGCAGATTGTCAATTATTAACCCTCCCGCGCAATTACCTTCTCTTTTATGAATGGGGATTCACAATGTTCATTCAAGATTTAACGGGAAAGCTCGGGAGACGGACAAGTCACTCGCACAAATAACAGAAATGCCGAGTACCCGTGGGAACTCTTTATCTACCCCCCGTTATATCGTGTGATATCGTGCTAGACCACGACCACTTCACTCTGGTTACATCTTGCGTCAAGTCGCCCCGTGAGAAAGCGCTTTAACAGTGTAGATTGGTTTTGTTTTGTTTTGTTATTCCCCTCTACTGTAGCAATTATTTAAAATGTATCCTTTATAAATTTATCTGATCTCTGGCCATCATGCTTTCATTTCTTCCTCTAATTTGTCCTTTTACTCTCTATTTCTGATTCCTTTACAGTTCAGTTTCTATAATTTCTATCAGCTCTCTGCCATTGAATGTTATCATTTTAAAGTTTACAATTTACACTCTCAGCAATCTCAGACATCATTGCCAATTGAACAATGGTCATGGTCCAATTCATGTGCAATTTATATCATTTAGTTCTTGAATCCTGACAATATCTTTGCAGGACCTCTCCTTAATGGTTTTTTTCTGTTGTGAGTTTTAACATAAAGAGCAAAAGCTGAATACTCCCCAATTCCTATCAGAATGTTTTCCAGCTACCTCAAGGTGTGGCACACCTAGTAGAGCTGCAGCCGCGTAACCCCAGTAACCCAAGTTCACTCCTACTGTCTGTCTGCAGTCTGCACAGGCAAAGTTGCACAGCGGTAGAGTTGCTGCCTTACAGCGCCAGAGACTTGGGTTCAATTCTGACCAGGGTTGCAGTTTGTTTGGAGATGTATGTTCTACCCGTGACCTGTGTGGGTTTTCTCCGGATGCTCCCAAACCCCAAAGCCATACAGGTTTTCAGGCTAATTGGCTTTGTAGTGGTGAAATTGGAGGGGGGGTAGGCGGGAGGATGGGGGAGAGAGTGGGGGAGAGGGTGTGGGGAGAGGGTGTGTGGAGAGGGTGGGGGAGAGGGTGGGGGAGAGGGTGAGGGAGAGGAGGAGAGGGGGTAGAGAGGGGGGATGGAGGGGGGGTGGAGGGTGAGGGGGAGGGGGAGGGGGGAGAGAGGAGGGGGATAGGAGGGAGAGAGGGGGGAGAGAGGGGCGGACAGAGAGGGGAGGAGAGGGGGGAGAGGGGCGAGAGGTGGGAGGAGAGGGGGGAGAGAGGAGGGGAGGAGTGGGTGAGAGAGGAGGGGGAGAGGATAGCAGCGGGGAGGAGTGGTTAGCAGCGGGGAGGAGTGGTTAGCAGCGGGTGGGAGCGGGGGGGGGGGAGGCGGGTGTCACCAAAGGACTGAGAGTTCGGTGGAGGTGGAGACATCACTCACAGCACGTGAAAAACAGCTCTGGCACAATAACCAACCTCTCACACACCCACACACACACTAACCACCCCCTCCCCCCCCCACACACACACAATATCCTCCCCCATTGATATGATATTAATATTATTAATTTGCTCCTTTTACCCCATGCCCCGCCCTATCCACCCATGCATAGGCCCCAACTCGCAGGCACAGCTAGAGAGGGAGGGGAATAGAGAGAGAGGGTCACAGAGGCACAGAGAAGGACACAGAGGCACAGAGAAGGACACGGAGGCACAGAGAAGGACACGGAGGCACAGAGAAGGACACAGAGGCACAGAGAAGGACACAGAGGCACAGAGAAGGACACAGAGGCACTCAGAGGGACAGAGAGGGACACAGAGAGGGAGACGGGCACAGAGAGGGACACAGAGAGGGACACAGAGGCACAGAGAGGGACACAGATGCAGGGGAGCTTGCTGCCTTTTGGAGCTGGGGTTTCCGGGTGTCCGCTGCCTTTTGGAGCTGGGTTTTCCAATTTGCGGCGTCTTTTGAGTGGGCAGCCCCGCTGCTGCGAGCGGGCGGACGGTCAAAAGTAGCGGAGGGCCGGCCGATCGTGGCTTCCGCGAGGGGAAGCCCACCCACACGCGTGACAGGCGATCGGGTGGGGGAGACGGAGAGGAGGTCGTCCCCCGTGATGGCCAGAGATCGCCAGGTGGGATCCGGATCACCAGCGAGGAGAAGGCATCATGATTCCCCGAGTCCCTGTGATCGAAGCGCTCTGGGTGCTCGTGAGTGCCCGGGAGTGCTCGGGGGCCAATTTGCTCGTTCTTTCTGTGTCTTTTGAAGAACCGGGGGTGAGGGGGTTAGAGGGGGAGGGAGGGGGAGGGGGGGAGGCGTCACTTGCTGCGCGTGGAACATAGCACAGCAGGCCACGAGTAGCAGAGCCATTGTGATGTCAGCAGCGAGACCATCTCGTTTATTTACCAAGTTATTTGAAATTTTTGAACATTTTCATAAATAACTCGAGAAATAATACATCAAATTTTCAGATGAGGCAATTTTTCACATCAGGGCATAAATCTCTATCGGAATATGTAAAAATTTAACCGTTATCGCGTTGTGTTTTCGAGGAGATGTGAAACGCACCCGAACATCACACGTAAATACACATCCAAGATCAGAGTTTTATAAGCATAAAGATAAGATAAGATAAGATTTTGTGTTTATAAATATAGTATACGCCTGGTCAATTGCACCTACCCTCATTCATTTCCTTCACCCGCCCCTCCTTGCACCTGCGCTTTCCCCCAGTGTGTCTACTTTAGAGCTAATTCTGCAGTAATTACTGAACATTATATGGTGATGAGGGACGGGGTTAGATTGGAGATGTGGGATGGAGGCGTTTCATAAACTGCTGCCTGTGAAAAGACAAACTGGATTGATATATACTCCTCGTGTTATTGTGCGGGGATCATTGGTCGACGCAGAAGCGATGGGCCGAAGGGTCTGCGTCCAAGCTGTATCTCTAAACTAAACTAAACTTAAACTAAACTAATCTCACTTGGCCAATCTTTCCCTCTCTTCCTGAAAATCATTGCAATTCTCAGTTACTTTTCTGAATTTTGTACTGTCTGCAAATTTTACAACACTCACCTTTGTACCCAAGTCCTGAGCAATAACATACATCAGAAAACTTTCGGCAATGCTCCCCTCAAACAAATGTTCAACACTGCACTGAGTTTTACCCCTTAGCCGATATCATTCCCATGCTGTCGCTATCTGTTTAATCTCGCATGCTTCAATGTACCTGACAAGTCTATCGTGTGGGCATAATAGCCTTTCAGTATGTCAAGTTTTGAAACAGATGCAAATGGAACACTCACGAGTTCATTCATGTGGAAAATGGGGCAAAAGTATTATTTTCAAAGCATGTTTGTAACTATTGAAAGTTCTCTGCTGTACACCAATTTTCCTACAGCTGTTTAGAATTAAATACATTTTTCCAAGAGCACCACGATACACGATGCCTCCATGGGGGTTACACCTCCTCACCAAGTGACAGAAATCTGCAATTTATCAAACCAAAATTAAAAAAATACATACATACTTTCCTCCAGGACCCTTTGCAGCATGGACTATTTCCTGATTGAAACAGCAGGCAGATCTCTAAATACTATGCTCAGCTAAAGGTTGTGCAATACTGCCTAGTTGGCTCGCCCTCCCCAACCATGGGGAAATACTCCTGTTCAAAATTTTGATGTCTCAAGCACAAAATAAAATCACTGAAGCCTACACTGACCTATAAATCTGTGCAAAGCTGCATATTGTTGGAAAGGATTGCAGCTTGAAATCTAATCCAGACCCTTGGTGGAATAGATTTCAAGTTTGCCTCCAAGTGGGTGGAGATACTGCTATGTATATTCAGTCAGACATTGAGGTAGCCATTTTCGTCGACTCCTGCGGTGCTTTAGCTCTGTCCAAAATACTATTAAAATCATATTTTAGTCGACCTTGATATATTTATAACTTCAAAGCTACAACAAAATTGGGCAATATATTCACCATAAGTGATATGAGATGCAGGATTCCAATAAAACATGGCATATGTTAAAACACATTTTGTAAAAATCTATTTTCCTACATGATGGAAGTCTAATGAGATCATTTATTTCAAAGTAATCTAATATGACAAATAATTTATACAATTTAGTATCAATTTTCATTTCACCACCATAACATATTTGTACAAGTGGAAAGAACTGGAGGAATGCATCTTTCGCCTGAGTAATCATTTGTGTTGTATGTGGCTTAAAGAAGTCGGGTTATATTGGCGCTGCTTCAGTGACTAGTTCAGACTTTGCTATATATTTTATCCATTAACATGATAAATACAAATTCTTGACTGCGGCACAACAATAATAGACTGTGTCCAATTAAAGTGAAGATTCTCACCTATAATTGAATCTGTGCACCAATAATATTGTAAATATTACGCATTAAATAGGCTTGAAAATCATTATTTTTCATGTGAAACATTGATGGAGATCAGAGAAAATTGGCTTTTATTAGCATCCCAAAAATGGAATGTGAATCAGACACAAATAGATGTGGAAGATTAAGAAAAAAACAAAGTTCCAATAAAACTAAAAGAAAGCCCATTTAAATAAGATTGATTTACATGCTATACGTACTTTTCTAATCTGTTGCTGGAAAGGGTCAATCAATTTCTTTAGCTCAGTTAAGGAGAGTAAGAGCAACCCACTGGATATCTGTTCAGAATTACAGGCTCGTGGCATACAAATCACAAGCAAAATGTTGACCTTGCAGTTCATTCTTTGACTGTGATCTCATAATTTAAGAGTCATACCAACATTCGCCTATATCTCTGATTCAATGTAACATATTTTGACTCTTTATACAAAACATTGGGCCTAACTTTACTAAAACTTCACACCACAATGATAGTGCTTTCACAGTGTTTACCAATATTATGATCGAGAAACTCCATGAAAATGGCATAAGCAAATTAAGCCTATGTTTACATCGTGTCATAATTTCCTGAAATGTTTGTGCTGCTGCACAGTGGCCCTTGATCAAAATATTGAAACTAATTATTAATGTAATCCTTCTTTTCTAACTAGATTGAGTTTTCCATATTATTGATATTACAATTGCCACAGTCAGAGCAGTGCTGGCAGCCTAGAATTAGTTAAATATTCAGTGAACGAATATTCAAGTTCAAGTTCAAGTTCAAGTTCAAGTTCAAGTGAGTTTATTGTCATGTGTCCCTGTATAGGACAATGAAATTCTTGCTTTGCTTAAGCACACAGAAAATAGTAGGCATTTACTACAAAACAGATAAATGTGTCCATATACCATGATATAAATATATACACACATGAATAAATAAACTGATAAAGTGCAAATAGCAGAAAGTGGTTATTAATAATCAGAGTTTTGTCCGAGCCAGGTTTAATAGCCTGATGGCTGTGGGGAAGTAGCTATTCCTGAATCTGGTTGTTGCAGTCTTCAGGCTCCTGTACCTTCTACCTGAAGGTAGCAGGGAGATGAGTGTGTGGCCAGGATGGTGTGGGTCTTTGATGATACTGCCAGCTTTTTTGAGGCAGCGACTGCGATAAATCCCCTCGATGGAAGGAAGGTCAGAGCCGATGATGGACTGGGCAGTGTTTACTACTTTTTGTAGTCTTTTCCTCTCCAGGGCACTCAAATTGCCGAACCAAGCCACGATGCAACCGGTCAGCATGCTCTCTACTGTGCACCTGTAGAAGTTAGAGAGAGTCTTCCTTGACAAACCGACTCTCCTTAATCTTCTCAGGAAGTAGAGGCGCTGATGAGCTTTTTTAATAATTGGGTTAGTGTTCTCGGACCAGGAAAGATCTTCAGAGATGTGCACGCCCAGGAATTTGAAGTTCTTGACCCTTTCAACCATCGACCCATTGATATAAATGGGGCTGTGGGTCCCCCTCCTACTCCTTCCAAAGTCCACAATCAGTTCCTTGGTTTTGCTGGTGTTGAGGGCCAGGTTATTGTGCTGGCACCATATGGACAGTTGCTCGATCTCCCTTCTATATTCTGACTCATCCCCATCAGTGATACGCCCCACAATAGTGGTGTCGTCTGCGAACTTGATGATGGAGTTCGCACTGTGGTTGGCTACGCAGTCATGGGTATAGAGTGAGTACAGCAGGGGGCTGAGCCCGCAACCTTGAGGTGCTCCCGTGCTGATTGTTATCGAGGCTGACACATTTCCACCAATACGAACAGACTGTGGACTGTGGATGAGGAAGTCGAGGATCCAGTTGCAGAGGGATGCGCAGAGACCCAGTTCTGCGAGTTTGGTAACCAGTTTGGAGAGGATGATTGTGTTGAATGCCGAGCTGTAATCGATGAATAACAGCCTGACATATGAGTTTTTGTTGTCCAAGTGGTCCAGTGCGGAGTGGAGGGCCAGCGAGATCGCATCCACCATTGATCTGTTGTGGCGGTAAGCGAACTGCAGTGGGTCCAGGTTTTTGTCGAGGTAGGAGTTGATTTGCTCCATGATCAGCCTCTCAAAGCACTTCATCACCACCGGCGTTAGTGCCACTGGTCGATAGTCATTGAGGCATGTCACTCATCATCATCTGTAATTCGTCCAACAACGGTGGTGTCATTGGCGAACTTGAGGATGGAGTTCGCACTCTGTCTGGCAACATAATTGTGAATATAGAGTGAGTAGAGCAGGGGACTAAGCACACAACATTGAGGTGCTCCCGTACTATTGAGGAAGAAGTGTTTTTGTCAATTTAAACAGACTGTGGTCATTTGATGAGGAAGTCGAGGATCCTGTTGCAGGTTGAATATGTTGCCTATGGTAACAATGTAAATTAATTTTAAAGGGAATTTATTGGAATATTAAACTAATTAACAAAATAAGTGTTTAATGACCGCAGGCATATTGTAATTTCTCCAGTTCAATATTTTTTTAATATTAAAAAATGTATGATTAAAAGTTACTGAATTTATGAACTAACTATGGATTGGAATTAATAACATTATCTAGCTTAGGACTGTGCTCAGTATAAGAAACAACTTTTCTCTATTTTCTACCATTCCAGGTGCCCATCGATAGATCTGTACGATATTTTTAATACAAATTCATGGCTCAAATTCAGTTGCCCAGTCAGTTGACTGAGAGTTGATCGGGAACCATCTGAGTATTTCACAACCAAAAGCCTTGGATGAACCAGGAGATCTTCTGAGGAAAGATCCCGGCCATTCAAGTCTGGCGAAGCAGAGTTGTACAAGAAATTTATAGACTACAGCTCAGCCTTCAATACCATCAATACAAATCAAAGCTAGTTACCAAACTCACGGAACTGGGTCTCTGTGCATCTCTCTGCAACTGGATCCTCGACTTCTTCATCAAATGACCACAGTCTGTTTAAATTGACAAAAACACTTCTTCCTCAATAGTGCGGGAGCACCTCAATGTTGTGTGCTTAGTCCCCTGCTCTACTCACTCTATATTCACAATTATCTTGCCAGACAGAGTGCGAACTCCATCCTCAAGTTCGCCAATGACACCACCGTTGTTGGACGAATTACAGATGATGATGAGTCAGAGCACAGAAGTGAGATCGATCGACTGATCAAATGGTGCCAGCACAACAACCTGGCTCTCAATATCGGTAAAACCAATTAACTGATTGTGGACTTTGGAAGAGGAAGGATGAGGACCCATAACACTGTCTATATTGATGGGATGATGATGGAGAGAGTCAAAAGCTTTAAATTCCTGGACGTGGATATTTCTTAAGATCTTTCCTGGACCCAGCACACTGATGCAATTATATAGAAAGCACATCAACGCCTCTACTTCCTGAGAAGATTACGGAGATTCGGTATGTCAGAGAGGATTCTCTTGAACTTCTACAGGTGCACAGTAGAGAGCATATTGACTGGTTGCATCACAGCCTGGTACATAAACTGAAATGCACGGGAGCGAAGAAGACTGCCAAAAGCTGTGAACACTGGCCAGTCCATCATGGTTTCTGACCTCCCTACCATTAAAGGGATTTAGTTTGTTTTTTATGTGCATGCATGTGTGTGTACAGTATATATATATATGTATATATATGCACACTAAACTATTTTTTCTCATTGATTATATTGTTTACAGTGTACTATGTTTACATATTCTGTTGTGCTGCTGCAAGTATGAATTTCATTGTTCTAATTGGGACATATGACAATAAAACACTCTTGACACAGATTAGATGTCCTGCTTGTACATCATTGGATTATCAGTTAGAGACACTGCTCCTAAACACAATCCTATTAAATAAACTATTTTTATGTTCAGTTTCCCTTACTCATCACTGTCAATTTTTCAGTGGGGTGAGACTGTACCCCCGTGGGTCAATTCTTAACTTTAGGGTTATACTCCAAGTATTACCACCCTGAGCTTCTGTTCCTCCCCCTTCCCGCCTCCCCCTTCTCACTCCCCCCTCCCCCCTCACTACCATTACCACAGGTGTCCTTAAGCGGCCTTCAAAGGACTTCAATATATATTTTTTATGTCCCTGATGATTGGAGATATTTAAAAACGGTTATAATTTAATTTAACAACAATTGAAAAATACTTCAGTATTTTCATAAAATATGAGATTAAGTTGAAACTTCAAATGTAAAGTGAAATAAACTAATCAGTTGCTACATATGCTGGCCATGCTTGGCAAAAGTTGGTGGCTTCATCATGTAGTGCATCTCACCCGTCATCTCAGGACATACATACTTTCCCAGGAAACAGCTGCACAATCTGACCTCTGCCTCAATTTGAACTTCCTTGCAATATGCAAAGGGCAGACTGGAGCTGGCTCATGACAAGGCACTGAAAGTTCTCTATGGAACTGCTAACAATACCTTATTCTGCTCTTTCTCAACTCACTTGCTACTGGAATCTGCATCATTGACTTTTGTTACCTCTGCACTGGACGATGTTATTGTACTCTTTACTGGAACCCCATCTTCCATCCTCCTTTAACAATTGCATCAAAAGTCCACAGTCAATACATAAATTAGTACCAAATTCTATCTGACTAGTCCTTACCAATTAGCAATAGTATGAACTGGATTATTCTTACTAATTAAAAACATCTTCATTCTTGTTTTCAAATGATCCTATCTATACAAGTATCCCCAATTTTCCAATTCATTGAAATACATTGGCTACTCTAACTTGAATCTTTTGCTCATCCCAGATTTTAATGTTTTACGAAGAGGAGATGTATTGTGTAATTTGCTATTTCTGTCTTAATGCTCTGCGTATTGCAACTACCACATTATACTGACTATCTTCTTTTGACAATATTCTCACTGTCTAACTGCTTCTATTCAAGTACTGACCAGATAACATTTCCAGTCTATTCCCTCGGTTGTTCCTGTCCTACCCTATCAGAGTTATCCCCTTAGCCACCCCCTCCATCCCTCCCTCCCCCCTCCTGTATCTTACCAAGCTATTTATTTTTCTTCCCAATTCTGACAAAGGGTCTTTGACCTGAAATGTTACCTCTCTTTCTCTTCCCACTTATGTTGCCTGATCAACTGGATACTTCTGGCACTTTCCTAATTTTAAATTTCCAACATCTCCAGTATTTATTTTTATTTTCAATTACAAATTACTATTGAGCTCTGGTATATTTAATGTATATAAATCAAGAAGACAAAAACTGGGCAAAATGCTCAAGTTCTGAACACCATTGATAAAGGAAATACGTTTCACTTGGTTAATGAGCCATGAACTAGAGGTAACGGTTTCTAAATAAGAAGTAAATCATTTAAAGCTAAAATGGGGACAAATTTCCTCACACAAAGGATGGAGAATCTGTGGAATTCTCTATTCCAGAAGGCAATGGGAACTCATTCCTGAAATGCGCTGAAAACAAAGATTGATAGATTTTTTTAGATAAAAGGATTCAAACATTATGGGGTATGGCAGGGTTGAGTGAGGGGATTTTTAATGAATGAGAGATCAGACAAGGGGAACTGTCTACTCCTGCTTCCATTTATTGTGAACTTAAGTTATATGCCCAGAATTGCACCAGGCTCCTGAATCTATTACTTTGTCTAGCCTTTTTCACAAATTCACTTTAAATTACCAAGCATAACATTTTTGACTGACCATGACAATTGAATAGCATCTTTGAAAAGGGCAGTTTTCTTTCAACTAAATATCTCTTCATATATTTCAGAAAAATAATATTGTATTATTGTATTTATATATCCAGGAATGGATTGATAAGCTATTTTGATATGTTTAACTCATCACTTGTAAATAATTGCCTTTAAGTGCTAAATAGCTTAGAAGACCATTTACTAGTTTCACCTGTGCATAGCATTTAGTTGCTCAATAACTTAATTACGGTTTAATTATAATAGGTGTTGGTTTTGTTACCTCTGCAGCTAAAAACAGTAATTAATTCTAAAAGGCTTCTTTCCAGGGAAATTAGCACAAACTCATGATAATGACTCAGCTGAAATTTGGGAGGAACATGTTTTGTGAATGGGGTGAGCTTGTGTTATAATTTATTTTAAACTCATCTCAAACATCATACAAACATAATTTGCACTGGATACAGTTTGTGTCTGAGATTTCTCAGTCTGTTTTTCCTGAATTAGGGAGAATTTTCCTGGGAAAACCAGCGGAAGCACTTTTGCAAGCTGACTGTATGCTGTACATGCAACAGTTCATTATGGTAATTGTAGCTGTTGGAGGCAACTTTAAAAATATCCCCAGTCCAGATGAATTCTAATTTTGCTTTTGAATGTTAATACATGTGTTACAAGAATGGAATTAATTGCCAGGGTCAGCGTTTGAATCAAGTGAACATATTTAGGCAGGCTCCTCCATAAGTTTGTAATTATGCATGTAAAGCTATTGAAGCAAACAATAAAAGTAAAACCACAACCCTAACTTGGAGGTGACAAATAATTACACATTTCAACATGTCTAGGGTTGCAACAGCAGCATTCACCACTGTTACAATTTGATAGCTAGCTTAATTTGTCTGCCAACAAATCCAGCTGGTATAATTCATTATACTGTGTGTTGTGTTATTCTTTACCAGAGTTAGATAATGCACACATGCTGAGCTTATTCCACTTAACCCAATTTGCAGCTGAAAAAGTCTATCCAACCCCATGAACGATTGGTAAACAGTCGAGTTCCATCATGATGCATATTGCAAATTATGTCAGGAAAGAAATGTGAAAAGCTATTTTCCATTAATCATCACTAGAACCTTTCTCATTAGCAGATATGTCTACTAATCTGAGGACACAAGTTTAAGCTAAGATGTAGGAGATTTAGAGTGGAGCCACTAAGAATTTCAGATGCAGAAATCTTGTGCAAAAGACAAAGTGCTGGAGTAAATCAGCAGGTCAGGCAGTATCTCTGGAGGAAGTGAATTGGTGACATTTTGGGCCGTAACCCTTCTTTAGAATGACTATAGTAGGAGCTGGAAAAGAGGTAGGGGCAAGAAAAAGTCTGGTCAGTAATAGCTAAGAGGGCATTTGATTGGAGCATGGGTGGACAAAGATTAGAGGTGAAAAGGAAACAAAACAGTGACAAAAGAGGATGAAAGGAGACAAAAGGGAATCAAGGAGACAAAAGGTGTCAGATAGAGAAGACTGAGTAAAATGTAAAGCCAAGGGGGAAGGAAACGAGTAAAGGGGTATGGAAGAATGGTAGAGTGGGAGAAATGGGTGTGCACTGGGATGGGCAGCACAGGAAAGAGTGGGAAAAAAATATTATTTTTTTGCTATAATTGGAGAACCCAAGCGGAATATGAAGTGCTGTTCTTCCAATTCGCCTGTTGCTTCACTGGCAATGAAGGAGACACAGAACAGGAAGATTGGTATGGGAATGGGAAGGTAAGATAAAATGATTAGCATCTCTGACTCGCCAAGGAGATCCAACAAGCCTTGGCAGATCGAACACATGTTCACCAAAACAGTTGCCAAGTCCACGCTTGGTCTCGCCGATGTAAAGGAGGCCACATGGGGCAGATGAAGTTAGTAGTAGATGAGGTTAGTGGAGGTACACTTACATGTGAACCTCAAAGTACTGTTGGGGTTGTTAGCTACCCATCCATGATATCTTTTTTCTTTAGTAAATGTGGTTTCTCCCTGCAGTTGTGGATAGATCTCTCACCCGTGTCTCCTCCATGTCCCATAGTTTTGCTTTTACTACCCCCCCCTCCCCCATACATAACAAGGATAGAGTTCCCCTATTTCTTACCTTTCACACCATCAGCTTCCACATCCAGCACATTAGACTTCAACATCTCTGTCACCTTTGATATAATCCACCATGTCATACAATCCCATTCCCACCCCTTTCTGCTTTCCGTTGAAACCACTCCCTCTGCAACTCCTTGGTCATTAATCCCTTCCCATCCAAACTATCCCCATCCCAAGTATTTTCTCCTGCAATCGCTGGAGATGTAACACCTGTCCCTAAACCTCCAAGCAGCTCTTACTGGTGAATCAAAGTTGCATATGCACCTCCACTAACCTCATCTACTACGTTCGGAGTTCCTGATATAGCCACTTTTCCAGCAGTGAGACCAAGCATAAACTTTCATCTTGAGCATTTGTCCACCCGCCTCCAATCAAAAACCCTGTCATCTCTATCCACCTATCACTCGCCACGTTTTGTCCTGCGCCTACATTTTTTACAGCTTTCTTTTCCCTATTCTAATCAGTCTGAAATAGGAGGCTCGACCCAAAATGTTACTTATCCAGGTCCTCTGGTGATGCTGCCTGACCCCATGAGTTACTCCAGCACTTTGTCTTTTGCGGGAGATTTAGAGTGATAGTTACACCACACCGAAGCAGATCCTTTAGCCCAACTTGTCCATGTCAACCGATTTGACGGAGGCAGCCAGATTAATTTTCCTGGGTCTGGTCCTTATCCCTTGAAACTTTTGCTATCCATGTACCTGTCTAAAAGACTTTTGATAGTACCTGCCTCTACAGCATTCTCTGGCAGCATGTTACCTATATCCATGTGTGAAAAACATTGGCCCTCAGATTATGTTGAATCCTCTAGTTTTAAACTCCCCTGCCCTGGGAAAAAGACTGTAACCATCTCCCTTATCAATACCCCCTCACCACTATTATCTATATAATTAAAACTCTGATCTTGACCACTTCCTGTTTGCACTGCATATTGATTTTAGAAAAAACGCTACCACTTACAGCTGTGATTTTTGGCCATCTTATTCAGTCCCCCTCTGCTGCACAGGACAAGAGGAATTTTCCCATTGGTGAAAAAGAAAGACTTATTAATGTTTTAAAAATGTTGAGATTCTCTCACCTGTGAATCATGCCATGAAGGCCACGCCCCTTCTGGTGGGAGGGGGAGGGACTATAAAACCCAGAAGTATGGAGGTGCCTCAGTTCTCTGCAAGATGAGGGAGAGGTCACAGCTCTCTGTCTGAGCTGTGAATAATACTGAACACATGTCTACTAAATTGTGAGTGGTTTTACTGACCTGTCAGTGCCCTTAATGTGGTTTGAAAATGTGGTTTGAAAATGCAAAAGTGTTTTTTGTTTTGAACATGCAAAAGTGTTTTTTGTGTTTGAAAATGCAAGAGGTTTTTTTTGTTTGAAAATGCTAAAGGTGTTTTTTTTGTTTGAAAATGCTAAAGGTGTTTTTTTGGTTTGAAAATGCTAAAGGTGTTTTTTTGGTTTGAAAAATGCTGAAGGTGTTTTTTTGGTTTGAAAATGCAAAAGTTGTTTTTGGTTTGAAAATGCAAAAGGTGTTTTTGGTTTGAAAATGTCAAGGCTGTTTGTGCCTTATTGGAAAGTGGGTGTTGCCTTATTGAAAAGCGGGGGTTGCCTTATTGAAAAGTGGGGGCTGCCTTATTGAAAAGTGGGTGTTGCCTTATTGAAAAGCGGGGGTTGCCTTATTGAAAAGTGGGGGCTGCCTTATTGAAAAGTGGGTGTTGCCTTATTGAAAAGCGGGTGTTGTCTTATTGAAAAGTGGTCTTGAATTTGGTGACTTTGCACCCTGCTTGAAGTGGTAGAAAACTGCACTTGAGTTTGGTGGCCTTGCATCCTGGCTGAAGTGGCATGAAACTGCACTTGAGTTTGGTGGCCTTGCACCCTGCCTGAAGTGGCATTTCAAGGAATAGCCGTGGGTCAACTGCCAGCCCACCAGCCGTGAGTGAGGTGCCAGCACACCAGGCTTGAATGACTGAGCCGCCAGCCCAAGAAACCATTCGGCCCACAATGTCAATGTCCATTCGGCCCCCTCTGGAAACCAGTCCCTTCAGCCCACACCCATACTTGCGCTTGAGAAAGTCCCCCCAATATTGGAATTGGTGGAGAGGAGGAATATTGCATTGGGGGACCAGCCCTCCCGTGTGATGCTTGGACCCACTTAGTCTAGTATATACCTATACCTATCAGGAGAGGATTTAAGGATAAGATTTTTTTCCCAAACGATGAATAAAATATGGAACAACTTTGTCAGGAGCTGGTGGAGGCAACTCCTTCCACAATTTTTAAGTAGTATTTAGATTAAATCCTTGATACTCCATAGCAGAGAAAGCTATAGACCCACTGATGGAAAATGGGATTAATAAAAATACACACTTGAAGGGCCAATTTCCGTACTGTATGACCATGCCTTAAAAATGTTAGTCAATGCTCACAAACATATCAACATGAAACATGAATGCCTGCAAATCCCACATATCTTGAATGAATAATAAAACATTATAGGAATGACATGTAGGCTTTGGAGAGGGTGAATAACATGTTCATTGGGATGTTGCCGGGAACAGAGTGCAGAGTATAGTGTCACATCTACAATGAAAGTGCAATTAAAAGATCCGCAACAATCTCTTGGGAGATGGGGAATGCATCCTTGGCATATGAGAGGCCTGTTGTGCCGTTGAGAGATGTGATGCAAGTTCTTTGTTACAGAGGGATTGGTATGTTTCTGGAATGCATTGAACAAGGAAGTAGTAGAAGCAGATACAATAAGAGCCATTTAGACAGATGCATGAACTGGCAGGCAATGGAGGGGTCTAAACCACGTGCAGGCAGATGTCTGGTATGAATACGGATGGACGAAGGCCCACATTACATAATGTATGACTGCCCATTACATTGGCATTGTTGACAGCGCTTTGGGCCTGTTTGTATGCTCTATGGTGGCAGTAGCTGATCAGTGTTTTGCAGGGATAGGCACAGTGGGACAATGGGGCGATCTATGACTGCAGCAGCTGATGTCGACATCCACTCTCGCACTGGGGTAGCTGATGGGGAACTCTGTTAGGTAGTCAGCAGCAATAATCACCCTCAAATACTAAATAACAGATCCAGGAATAGCACATAGTGTAACAACTATACTTGCCTTGCACTGCAGCCTCCATCTTTCATGGACTGAGGTTTCAGGACTGGTTTCCACAAATTGACATATTTGCAAGACAAAAGACTTCAATATTGGCAAAAATTATTTTGGTTATCTAAGATTTGGAGTACATACCTCATAAGAGGCTTTGATCTAATACCTACGTTGAAGTCATGGTAAAGTGCTGGTCTTGTGTTCCATGATTCCCATATGGCTTATTATAGGTATCTCAGCTATTGCTGCTTTAAGGGCCTGTCCCACTTACGCGATTGTTTTGGCGATTGCTGGCACCTGTCATAGTTGTAGCAGGTCTCCGAAAATTTTCAACATGTTGAAAATCCAGCGGCGACCAGAAAAAGGTACGACTGTTTGGGTGACTACTCACGACCATACAGGCGTCACCCTTTTTGTTATTTTTAGTGTGTCAAAAAGTGTGGTTTTGGAGGTTTCACAGTCTTTTTAATGTGGGGGTTGGGGGGGGAGGGAGGAAACCGTTTTCCCAGTCACTTCCTGGTCGAGGATGCGTCTTTTATCTGAGTCGCATCTTCGCCCCCCCTCGCGGCCTACCATCTGGATTGGCGTGACCTTTCCTACCAGAGACCGGCAAGAGCTTCAGCAGTGGCCCAGCACTGGATTCCATCGCGGTGCGGGAGATGCCTTACCGGGGATCGTCGTGTTGAAGCTCCGGTGTGTTGGGCCTGCGGCTTTAACATCGTGGAGCTGTGGTTGCGGAGCTTCTAGCTGTGGGCGGCGCTGTCTTTAACATTGCGGAGTCCTGGGATCCTTTGCCGAGGGTCACCAACGTTGAATCTCTGTCCAGCTCGGCCTGTGGACTTCAGGAGCCATGGTCTCTGGTAAGAAGTGGCCGTTTCAGAAACTCCAAGTCGCTGAGAGGGTTCTCCATTCCGACGTCGGAGTTTTGATCATCCCGCCGAGAGGGCCTATATATCGGGCCGTCCATAGCAGCGACTGCGGAGGGCTCAAAGGCCCCGACCACGGGTGAACAAAGAGGGAGATGACTGAACTTTATTGCCTTTCCTCACAGTGGGAATCCTTTATTCCGCTGTGTGGGGATGTTCATGTTAAATTCTATCGTGTATTGCGTTCTTTTTATTCATATGGCTGTATGGTAATTCAAATCTCACTGCACCAATTGATGCATGTGATAATAAATGTAACGTGGATACAGATACTCTGTCTGCATGAGTAGATACCAGTAGGCATGAGTAAGGTTGTTTTGATATGCAATGAATTTATAACTGATTTGTTTGATTCCAAGTGCACAGTGCTTCCTTTCTATGGTATCTATAAGATCTACAGCCGCATCCTCAGAGATATCAACATGTTCTTCCTTTGGTTGGTCCTTTCTGTTCATTTGTGAAGTTCTGAAGATTTACCTTGAAAATAATTACAAGAGCATTGCACTGTTGCACATGGGAGCCAACAAAAGTATTTCTCTCAGTGCAGAGCAATATCTAGAGGTTTTACAAATAGTATTAGGGATTCACACAAACCAATTTTAAAATCATAAAAAAATAGAATTTCTAGCCCATATTTTTCATACAGATCTGAAGATTGTAGCAAAGAGTGTAATTCCCAAATTACCATCACAGAGCAACCCTTTGCGTGACTGATTATAAAAAGAAATAGTTGGAACATCTGTTTTATGAAAGTGAGTAGAATCATGTTGTGTAAATCTGTGCTTCATCCAAACCTACAGTTAAGTTTTCACAAACATTCCACAGAAAATTGTGGGCCAAAGGGGTTGTTCTTGTGCGGTACTATTCCAAGGCCAAATAAGGGTAACAATGTTACCAAAGTGATTTTGATATATTGTTAGATATTTCTATCTGTTGCCTGACATATTTGGAACTATCCTGAGTATTGAAGAAGGTGAGGAACAAGATACTAAAATAATTGAGCCTCCAAATATGCAAGCATCAAAATCATACAATTTTCCTTTGTGTATTCTGAAAGATTTTTGGGCATACTGGGAATCTTGCAAAGCCAAAAACAAAATGCCCACGTGTAGCTTGTACTCTCATGCTGTTGCACTGTCTGACAGGAATATTTTGGTAATTGCCTTATGGGCCTGTCCCACTTAGTCAATTTTTCAGGCGACTGCCAGCGACTGTTAGAGTGGAACACACACACACACATCGCTTCCTTCACCAGCCCGTTATGTAGGCGGGGGACAGGGCAAGCGGGGGGAGCGCTGTCTGAGTGAAATTCACATGGTGCAAAGCACACGGTGCAATGTGATACAGACACGCACCGCGATGAACAGGAAGGTTAGCGCTGCAATTAAGAACGTGAAAGCACAGTGTACGGGAAGGGTTGTGTAAGTCCTTTAACAGAGGGAGGGGAGACGGGGGGGGGGAGAAGGGGGGGGAGAAGGAGTGGAGACAACTTTCAGGAAGCCAGAGATACACGGCTGTGAAGCTCGGCGGACATTAACATTACTGGTCATTTATCCTTGGTTCTGAAAACTACTGTTTACGTTTTTTTTCCCCAATGAGGCAATGGAATTCAGCAATCAGCACCGGCTACAACCTACAACAACCTTCGACCTCCTGACAACCCACTACCACTGCACCTACAGCACGAGAATTCTCGCTACTCTCCATGGCGGCTTCATTCTGGTCGCTGCTAATTTTTCAACATGTTGAAAAATTCGCTGCGACCATAAGGAGGCCGCTACTAGTTCCCAGAATGCAGGAAATCCTCACGACCATGAAGGCAATTCCCCGGCAACCTGGTGAACATGTGGTGAACATGTGTCTCCTGCAGTCGCCTAAAATGTCACCTAAGTGGAACAGGCCCATAAGGATGAACTATTGCGTTGTAGTTGTGTACATAATTTTCATATCTATATACTTTAAAAACTCTGTGTGTGTGTGTGTGTGTGGGTGTGTGTGGGTGTACGGCATTTTGCCTTTCGAAAACCTGATGCAAAAACGCAGAGATTTTTACAATTTCGGTAGGGATTTATCTTATGAGTTCAGAAATCCACTCCTTGGTCAATTATTTCCCGATTTTGAATAAAATTGATCACAAAACTCACTTATAATCGCCGCTTGAGCTGCTGACGTCACAATACCCACATTCCCACCAATCGAGGCCCACCTGCCTCCAGGCGCCAATCCCCCCTGCCGCTGTGGACTAAAGCCCCGCGCCCAGCCCAAGTACGCTCGCGCCACGCTTCCCGTAGCTGGGGGATTGGAACCTTCAAGTGGTCCCACTAAAATAGTAAGATTAAACGAGAATTTACCAGTTTGAAGTTTGATCTGTATTTTATGAGGAGTTACGATGAGGGATTACGTGAAGAACCCGCTCAGTGCGCAGGCGCGGCATACTTCCAAGCAGCGGTGTGGAATCACAGATAGACAGTTATTTGAAGTAAAGATAGTAAAGATAAGGAGACATCAATTTATTAGTTTGATCCATATAATGAGGGTGGGAGCGGAGGGCACGTAATCCCTCATCGTAACTCCTCATAAAATACAGATCAAACTTCAAACTGGTAAGTTCTCGTTTAATCTTACTATTTTACTTCGGAGTCACGTGAGTGACTACGTGAAGATTTCAAAGCTCTGTGATTTCAAACCGTGTAACAGTTTCATTTCACTCACTGCCGAAGTTCTTGAGGGAGGAAGTGTTATCGTAATCAACCAATGAGTCTATTTGTAGAAAAACACAATGGTATTTTTTAAACAATAACAACAAAGAATTAAGTTGCTCCCCTGGGCTTAAATTAAATATTTGCAGTTCGTAAATCTTTACTGCAAATAAACCAGGTTTTGCCAACGGCTTATTATAAAATTTCTGAACGGTCTTTTCCCCCCCACCATCCTGCTGTAGCCAGGATGTGGTCTATAGGCATGTCCATTCTTTAGCCGTCGACATGGATGCTGTCCTGGTGGAATAAAATTTGTACATGTTAGTGTTTATCGGAGCAGTTTCTAGCACCTGCTTGAGCCATCTCGCAATGGTTTGGCTCGTCACCCGACCATAAGGTTTTAGTGACTGACCCACAAGGCTTTTCATCTCCCTCGTATATTTTGGTTGTGTCTATGTAGGATAGTAGGTGAGTCATGGCACATAACCGTGGTTCTGGTGGGTAAGCTACGACTGGATTAGGTGTTCCTGGTCTGCTCTGTTTGATCAGTCGCTGAATAACGACAGATCTGGTCTGGAGCTGTGATCATGTTGTCCAGTCGCAATAGGTGTAGTGACTGGACCCTCTGAGCGGATACAAGTGCCATCAACATGAGCGTCTTTAGTGTAGTTTGCTCGAGGCCGGGGGATCTGGCTGGTGGCCATTCCCTGAGATATGTCAGGACCACACTGATATCCCAAATATGGGTATACCTGGGCTTAGGGCTTGATATTGTAAATGCCTTTCATCAGTTTTACCACCAGTGGATGGGATCCCATCGCCTATTGTCCTGGCGCTGGTTGTTGATGGCACTGTAGCTGATCCCTACATCGTGGTGTAGATAGGCCAGGAACTCCAGTATGTTGGTGGCTGTAGCTGTTGCGTATGTCGTCCCTGTTTCCTGGCAGTACTTCTCCCTTTTTTGATGCTGGTTAAGTACTGCCTCTGGTGGATGTTCGAAGGGATGCCGACATGGTGATGGTTTGTTTGGACAATCCCAGTTTCAGGTAAGGTCTGTTCAAACTTGCAACCCAGGCGTTTAATTTTCTCATGGCATGGGTGTTTAGCTTACCTGGTAGGTAAGTAGCTGATAGCCAAATATGTCTTTTCGACACACCATTGCCAAATCATGTTGACCAATTTGTCGCATGACAATGATTTTATGCCACCCATATGGTTAATATAAGCCATCACCGTAGTATTTATCAATTTGTAACCGAACATGCAAGTGCTGCATATTAGATACATATGCTTTTAAACCATAAAAGGCGCCCAACATCTCTAGATAGTTAATGCCTAGTGTAAGTAGTAATGATGACTCTAGGTTAGTCCATCTACCACCTGTGCTGGATATGGAGTTAGTCGCTCCCCAGCCTTGAGCACTGGCATCTGTTTTAGTAACTAAAGTAGGGTTAGTGATAAAGATAGGGCTGAAACTATGCCAAACGTTTTCTGCCCACCACTGTAGCTCTGATATTGCTTCAGTGGGTAAGTTCATGACACGATCATAGTGACCTGTATGTCGTTTTATTGCCTGTACCTTTGCTCTCTGTAAATTTTTTGATAGTGCAAAGGTCCGAATTGAGTAGCCGGAAATGCTGCTACCATTTTCCCAATTACTCTTGCTACTTGTCGAATATCCTTTGGAATTCAGTTGTTTGGCAGTAACATATGTCTCCATTTTGAAATGTATATACTTAACAAATTTGTTTAGTGATGTTAAGTCAATGATGATGCGATAGCCACCATTTATTTTATTTATTTATTTATTTATTTATTTATTTGTTTTTTTTGGTTTTAGTGAATATATTCGATACAAATTCCAAAGGTTCATGTTTGGTCTTTTCGATGACCCCCTTTGTGATAAGTCTCACCAGTTCAGCTTGTCCCTCACGTTTCTCTTTGACGGAGGGAGAAATACCCTTGGGGCCATTGTTGAACTGGCGCCGTTTTTTCTGACATGAATTGTATTTTATATCCACTATGCTTCAAACCGGTGCAATCTACCTCCTGTTAGTATTAAGCCTTCACCTCCCAAAAGGTGATAGGAACCAGACCCACTTACCTCCATGGTTACGGGTATTTCCTCTGATTCCCTTTGTTCGGCTTGCGAGGTGTCTGATGTGGAGTGTTTGTTGGGGGTTGGCGCATTTTCCATGGGGTCCGCTCTGGGCCCTGGTCTAAAAAAGACTTACGGTGAAAGTAAGCGGACCCCGAGCTTTCACCAGTGTTGAATGGTGGATGTTTACTGGTGGATGCGGCGGGGTGCTGCCACTTGGTGGTGTGTGTTTTCAGTTTGCTCGTTTTATACCCTGCCTTTCCGAAGAACAGCCTGTCTGGCTTATCGGCTGGTGTTTTACACAGCCCGGCAATTCGAGGTCTGATGGCAGGTTTGATGATTTATTTCCGCAGATTATTAATTTCAAACTGCGTGTTACACAACAACGCGAGTGTATCCTGTTGATTGGTGGTCATCTCGGTGTTGTTTATAGAACGAGCAAACGAAGTGATGCCTGCTGTCAATAGTCGGAGTATCCGCTGCAGCTTTAGCTCGTGGTGCCGGATGGTTGCCCCAATGTGTCCCCAGATTTGGCTGTTCACCGCTGGTACTTTTTAGAGGTTCACAGTTCTCCGGCGCCGTATAGTATCTTAAGCTTCATTAATCACCTGCCCCTGCAGAGCTCTGTTGGAAAGGTGATTGATACTTGCCGCTAGTTTGGCCTCTAGCGGTTCCCCTGCACGGGGTTTTGACACGTAGTGGCCCACTGCACCAAGCAGCTGTTCCTGCTCCTGCACCCCCTGCATACTCCCGAAATCTTCAGCCATAACCCCTTGTTCTGGACCAGCCCAGTCCTGGTCCCCAAAGCTATCCTCTGGAAAGGAGGATGCAATGGACAGTGCAGGAGGCACTGTAGAGGGAGTGCCTGACCTCCCTCTGCAAGAGCTCCCCTCCCGGGGTGCACCTTGCTGGAGCACCTGCTCCAAGAGCCGCTCCATGCGGCTCAGGCGGCTGTCCCTCCCCCTCCTGGGTGGAGAGACGTCCCCGTCCGACTAGTCGGATGCCACCGGCCGGTTGCTCTTCCGTTTGGCTTTGCCTCCAGCCCGCTGTTCAGACATTAGCGGAGCTGGACTCGGCTCGGTGTCGGGGATAGCGGAACGCCCGGATAGCGCTCCTACCGCCTGTTGCTGCCCCCCCTTCTCCTCTTGCGGAGTTGGACGGGGGCAGATTTCGAAAGTCTTGTTTTTTCTTTTCGCGAGAGCGCTCTTTCTGCGCATCTCGCTGGAGCTGTTCCAATAGCTGTTGGATGCAGCTCAGGCGGCTGTCTCTCCTCCATTTAGGTGGAGACATGTCCCCGTCCGACGAATCGGACGCCACCGGCCGGATGCCTGTTCGGATGGCTAGATATCCAGCCCGCAGTTCAGGCACTAGCGGGACTGGACTCGGCGCGGTGATGGGAATAGCGGAGCGCCCGGTTCCTACCGCCTTCTTCTGGAGCTTTTGCTTGTAGATGCGAGAGCGCCCCTCAAGCAGCGCGTCTCTCAGGCTCCTGCTCCGTGAGCCGCTCCAGCGGCTCAGGCGGCTCTCTCTCCCCCCGTGCGGGTGGAGAGACGTCCCGTCCCAATCGGGAACACCTGCCGGATGCCTCTCGAGTGGCTATGCATCCAGCCCGCTGCTCAGGTACTAGCGGGCTGGCCTCGGCACGGTGTCGGGGAATAGCGGAACACCAGGTCGCTCCTACCGCCTGTTGCTGCCCCCCTTCCCCCCGACGGGAAACCGTTCCTCCTTGAACGGGGGACAGTTTTGTTCCAGAGCCTTTTTCTCTGCCTGTAAAAAACACAAGCAGAAAAAAGGCTCACCTGTAAAAGAAAACCCGACCTCAGGATACTCACCTGACGGTCCGGTTCATCCTGTAACGGGACAGCCTAACTCCCGTTGCGGCCGCTGTTGCACTGCTGGCGTAATGCCGCGCCTGCGCACTGAGCGGGTTCTTCACGTAGTCACTCACGTGACTCCGAAGTAAAATCAAACTGCTGCATGAGTCACAGTGCCATCTCACAGATGTACAATCACAATGGATCTCATTTACATATACCATCATGAGATTGCAACCTTTATGTGGTCCCACTGAAACCAAACTGCTGCATGAGTCACAGTGCCATCTCACAGATGTACAATCACATCACAATGGGAGATCTCTCCCCCTCCCTGACATTTAAAAAAATATTAAGGTTGCCCAGCTGCTGACCTCACAATGCCTTTGCACCTAGCCCAACTGCCTCCAGGCCCCGACCGGCCCCACCTTTGGCAAAGATAATTCCAAAGCCCCTGCATTGGAAAATATTCTCTGCATCTCCATCTTAAGTTGATGTCTCTTTTTATACATAGTCTGCCTAGTTCTGGAATCTCAGAATCACATTTATATATTGTCATATGCATTGAAGTGCAATGAAATTCCTTGTCTGCATTAACTCACTGAGTAAAGAGTATACATGGTAATGATACAGTTGATATAACAACACCACAGTGAATGCAAAACAGATTAGTGTGACGACTGTAAGTGCAATCTGAAGTATTACAAAAAAAAACTACTGAAGTACTCTCATGAAAGGAAACATCCTTTCCATCTCCACGCAGGCAAGAATCTGAGCATCTCTGAGCAAATTCAGAAATGAAATTCTAAATGGTCCTTACATTGCAATGGTGTCTTTCCATTGAAGATCAAGGACAATTTGAGAACAGAATTACCCGTCGGGCTTGACTGAACCAACAATCAAAGCAGAAATCATGCCTTGCCTTGGAACAATGACTTTGATCCTAAACTACATGTAGACTGGCTTCTCTAATTGCCATCATGGAAATTGTTACCTCTCATTCTTCGAGCGTATCCAACCTTTTCTTATAAAATAACCCCTTCCAAATAAGTATGTTATTAGCTTTGATATAAATGGGAAATTATGTCTGGGAAGGAGTGAGAAAGTAGGGCGAGAAAGGTTCAGGACACAAAGGGACACTTTGTCACAGGGAATGGAAGGAGATACAGATACCAATAATAAATAAATAATAATAATAAATAATAAATACTTTATTGATCCCCTCAGGGAAATTCAGATGACCAGAAGCCCCCAACCAACAAACCCACAGATTCAAAACGAACGCAGACAGAAAATACATAGAATACAATGTGGACACTACCTGAGAGCAATAAATACTTAATAAGACCAATAATTAACAATTAAAAATTAAAAATTGCAAAATGCATCCCCCTACAACCTAGCGGTCCGAATTATAAAATCTAATGGCTGCGGGGGTGAAGGAGTCAGAGTTGACAGACCAGTCCAGTTTGTTATCGAGGTGCACTCCCAGATATTTATATGTCTGCACCACCTCAATGTCAGCCCCTGCAGCGTTGACCGGCTGAAGGGGGAGCTTGGACCTGCCAAAGTTAACCACCATCTCTTTAGTCTTAGTTGTGTTCAGGATGAGACAGTTCTCTTCACTCCAGGCACAAAAGGAACTGGTCAAGTTCCTGTATTCCTCCTCCTGCCCTTTCCTTACACATGCCACAATCGCTGTATCATCTGAGTATTTCTGTACGTGGCATGTGTCAGACTTATAGTTAAAGTCTGCTGTATACAGGGTGAAGACGAACGGGGCCAGAACCATTCCCTGTGGGGCTCCAACATTGCACACCACTGTGCCAGAGACACTGTCCCCCAGCTTGACAAACTGTGGTCGACCCGTCAGGTAGTCGTATATCCAGGAGATAAATGTGGAATCCACCCCCATCTTCTTAAGCTTGTCATTCAGAATCAGGGGTTGGATGGTGTTGAACGCACTTGAGAAGTCGAAGAACATAATCCTCACATAGCCACCGGGTTTGTCCAAAAAGGAGTAGATCCGGTGCAGCATATAGAGGACTGCGTCATCCACCCCAATTTTCTCCTGGTATGCAAACTGCAGTGGGTCGAGTGCGTGCTGGACTTGTGGTCTCAGGAGACGAATGAGTAGCCGCTCCATTGTTTTCATGATATGGGCTGTAAGGGCCACCGGTCTGTAGTCGTTGATCTCGATCAGCCGCCCTGCTTTGGGAACCGGCACGAGACATGATGTTTTCCACAGACCTGGTACCCTCCCTGACTGGAGGCTCAGGTTGAAAATGGTCTGGAGCGGCTCCGCCAGCTGAGCCGCACAGTCTTTTAGTAGCGTGGGACATACACCATCAGGGCCAGCTGCTTTACCAGGGCGCAACCTCCTCAGCTCAGCTCTCACCTCATCCGCCGTGAAGAACAGTTGAGGAGATGCCGGCATAGGAGGTGCTGCAGCTGTGGTGTTGGGGGTCTGCCTCGTGGAGGTGATGGTGGGGGAAAGGCTGCACCTGTAGAGGTGGGAGGGGATACCAGATCAAACCTGTTATAGAACAGGTTAAACTCATTGGCCTTGTCCACATCTCCTGACGTCTGGCTTCTCTTCTCCTTGAAGCCAGTGATGGTCTTCATTCCTCTCCACACCTCTTTGATGTTGTTGTACTGCAGTTTCTTCTCCAGCTTCCTTTTATAGTCCCCTTTTGCCTGCTTCATACTCCTTTTCAAGTGGTGCTGTACCCTCTTGATTTTTTCCCGATCACCAACCTTGAAAGCCTCCTTTTTCTCGTTTAGGAGGCTCTTGATGTTGCTTGTAATCCAAGGTTTGTTATTGGGAAAGCAACAAACAGTTCTTACTGGCACAACAACATCCCTACAGAAGTTGATGTAGTCCGTTATGCATCCAGCCATCCTGTCGATGTCCATACAGCTGTTTAATTCCTGTGGCTCCATCAGTATGTCCCAGTCTGTGCATTGAAAGCAGTCCCTCAGTGATTCACTGGCCTCTGGTGTCCACTTTCTGAAAGACCGGGTGGTTGTAGGCTGTCTCAGTACACAGGGTTTGTAAGAAGGCCTTAGATAAACCAGGTTGTGATCTGATTTGCCAAGCGGTGGAAAGGCTAAGACACTATAGGCCTCCTTGACATTGACATAGCACAAGTCCAGTGTCTTATTGTGCCTTGTGGGACAGTCAACATACTGTGAGAAGCCTGACAAGTGGGGGTTGATGTTCACATGATTGAAGTCCCCTGATAAGGCAATGAGTACGTCCGGGTGTCGGGTCTGTAATCTCGCGACAGTCTCTTGGATGACGTCACATGCGACTACAGGCTCCGCTCGAGGAGGAATGTAAACAACAATGGCGACGATGTGGGAGAACTCCCTCGGTACATAATAAGGTCTCAGTCCAACCGCCAGGAGCTCAATATCCCAACAACAGATCTTATCTTTCACAGTTATGTGACCTGGATTACACCATCTATTGTTCACAAGCAGAGCAAGTCCCCCACCTTTGATCTTCCCACTCGCCTTCAGGTCTCTATCTGCTCGTACCGTAGTGAAGCCGGGGAGATCCACACAGGAATCCGGGATGATGTCCATCAGCCACGTCTCGGTAAAACACATGAGACTGCACTCATGGTAGACCCGTTGGTTCTTCATAAGGGCCTCCAACTCCTCACACTTGTTAGGGAATGAGTTGACGTTCCCCATAAGGATCGATGGCAGAAACGGCTTGTATCTCCACCTCCAGGCCCTTAGCCTGGCCCTTAGCCTGGCACCTGCACGGCAACCACAGAACGGCTTCTTCAGCTCAGACGGAATATGGTGTTTTATTCGGTAAGCTGTCCGTCGCCACATAAGGAGTTCATCCCTCCTATACGCGACTCTACACATGCTGTGTAAAAATTACTGCACAGCAGCAGCGGCAGCAGCCAACGTACAAAACACACTAAAGCACTAAACAAAACTCTGAGCTACAAGGACTTGTATCCAAGTCCTTGTCCTTGTCCTTAACAAAAACTAAACAAAACTAAATAAAACACTAAACAAAACACACTAAAACGCTAAAACACTAAAACAAAACTCGGAGCTACAAGGACTTGCTACCTCTCAGTTCGGCGCATGAAAACTAAATTATTCCCAATGAAGCAGGGCCAGGTTTTAGGATTTAATTTGTTTAATACGGAGTAAAAACCTTGGCTTCATAACTGTAATTATGTTTGCACTTGAGTCTTTATTCAGGCACTAATCTAAATAAATTGAACTTGAAGAAAGTTTTAACTCTTACTGTTATTCACCACATATAGTAAATTTCAGACTTGATTTATTTTCCAAGGATGATCATTGCTAGACAATAGCATGCACTGGTGTATACAAACTAATTTTGAATAGAAACCTATCTCTCTGCCCTCCACAATGAGTGGAGATTTAATCCACTGGCAATTAACGTTCATGATATTTCACATTGAAGGAGATGGAAAATGTTTATTGTGCTCTCACATTAATTCAAACAGCTGTGCAGAGCATATTATCAAGTCAATTTACATGCCCACTTTTTTTATAAGCAATTTTATTTTTAGAAATAGCAATTATCATGCAATTTTATTCATCAAATGTGTTTGACTCTGACATTGTAGAGAAGCAAATTCAAAAATGAAATTCTAAATGGTCCGTAGTTTGCAATGGTGTCTTTCCATTGAAGATCAAGGGCAATTTGAGAACAGAATTACCCATCAGCCTTGACTGAACCAACAATGAAAGCAGAAATCATGTCTTGCCTTGTAACAATGACTTTGATCCTAAACTACATGTAGACTGGCTTGTCTAATTGTATAGCCGTCATGGAAAATAAAGCCATCTGCATTCAGCAGTTAATGCACAACCACTGAAGTAGCTCAGGAATTGCATCTCCATCTGTCAAGCTGTAAGTATTAACATTTTTTATCGCCAATGTTCTCTAAAACAGAAATCTTGGCATTAGAGAGAATGCGTAAAGAGCAACTAAATTGATCGCTGGGATTAGACTGCTGAGTTCTGAGTGAAGGCTGCTGATGTGGTGAATATGAAAACTGGAGAAGGACTACAGGTAATCTTTATAAAACAGCACAAGGGCTTAAAAGGTATTGACAGGAGACATGCTGCAACATTTGGTATAATCAGACAATAGAAGCATATTTACCTTAAATGTTAAAATGAGAGGGTAAAAATACACTTTAGATAAAATCCAGGAGAGAGAATATATGGCATGGACAAATAAGAAAAGTAATCACCTAGTGGAAAAGTGGATCACCTAGTCCATGCTTGGTCTTGCCGATGTAAAAGCAAGCTTCCCAAGCAGAATAAGAGGTGTTGTTCCTCAAGACAGTTGTAAATGTTGCACTCCTGGGATCTGCAACATGCATCCAGCACTGCTCCATGCAGTGGGAAGGAGGAATTGCATGTTAAAAATCCCATTCTAAAGTTCCAGATGTTTATTGTGAACTTTGAATTACTAGCTACATCAGGAGAGAGGTTATGAGCAATTAATTACGTCTGGGAACATTTAAATAGGATCAGCAACCAAATATAATGCACAAGAGAGCCATAATCATAAAGAGGAACAGCACTGAAACAGGCTCTTCAGCCTCTAATGAACTCATGCTGACCATCAAGCATCCATTTTAAAAACTCTAACCCCATCTGTGACAGCATCCCCTCCCTTGGATGCTACTCTGATTCCCATCAGTACAGACAGACCAGGAGAGGCCAAACCTCTGTGTCATTGGTAACAGCTGTGTCCATTTAGTGTCCAATTGGATTGGTCCATCTGACACTTGTCAGCTTACTCTTTATAATATCCAGGCGTTCCAGAGGGGGAGAGAAGGGAGAAGGGAGAAGGGAGAAGGGAGAAGGGAGAAGGGAGAAGGGAGAAGGGAGAAGGGAGAAGGGAGAAGGGAGAAGGGAGAAGGGAGAAGGGAGAAGGGAGAAGGGAGAAAGAAGAAAGAAGAAGAAGAGTCTCTTACCTGCTCACAGGCTATGAGGGACTGAGCCCACACACAGAAGCAAAGCCTGAGTCATCGGGATGAGCCTGAGACTGCCAGCGTCTCCTCTTCAAGCCCAAAGCTGAGCTGCCAGGACAAGCTAAGGCCACCAGCACCTCCTCTTGAGACCAGGACTGAGCTGCTGGTACAAGCCCGACATCGGCAGTGCCTCCTCACATGCTCACCGACGATGTGGGACAGCGTCCCAACGCAGACCTCGACTCCCTTGTCGCTTAAAATAAACTATATTACATGAGTTTACATCCCCGCGAGTGTGGGTGTAGTCGTTGTTGACCCGGCATCATCCCCAATGCCACACATCATAACCCACTTTATTCTCTCATATTCCCATGCACAAATCCTCCCACCATTGATTCGACCTCTCACTAAGGATAATTTGTAGCAGCCAATTAACCTACCAAACCTCACACTTTTGGATCCAAATTAAATTCAATGTTTTCAAATTCAGTTAAAACAAACAAGCAACAAATGTATAAAAGAACTATTGTAAAACAAGATATGCACTGGATAACTTCAGTGGATTTAGAGCCAAAATTGTCAAGGATTAAGTATGCAATATAAGCTTAAAACAATTGCATAAATGTAATTAGAATCTGCATTTTTTTTAAAGGCCTATTTAAATAATGCTTTGAATTGGTCTTGCATTTTAAACTATGTAATATCTTAACATTTTAAACTAAAATTCTTATTATTTGCACAGTATTGGGATGATGTTATACACATTCAAGAGTCTAGTTGGAAAACATCCAAGTTTATCCAACGATTTCTTGCCCTCTTGACAGCCTAATTTAGTGAAATCCCAAAACAGGATATATAGCGTAATCCACTTGAGTAAACAATTGCCTGAGCATAAATTTACAATCCTTCAGCTGACCTCTAGAGAAAACTTGGATTTCAGGATACATATGTGTATTGAAACCTCAGTGAAAAATAAATAAAAATGTGCTGGCACAATCAAGCTGTTTGGTCCTTGAAAATAGCAGAGAACCCTATAAAATGTGAAAACCCAAATTTATTCACATTGCTTTCAGCTAATTGTGACAAATGCAGCGGTCAACTGGATTTAATAACCTACATTGTTGTAAATGTTCATAATAAATTTATTTTACACTCTAATACAATCTTCTCTGTCAATTAAATATAGTATTGGCATTTTTTTTTAAACAATCCAAGATGTTCGAATATAAAAAATCATACAAACTGATGATTAATTCCCTCAAACCTCTGCATTAATATTGATTCTCAATTTCCAACACTGACGTTTTGTGAGGTGTTGAAACATTCCTCCCCTTAATAATATCTCCTCTGAGCTTAGGCTTTAGTTCAAGTTTAAGTTCACATTTATTGCCACATGCACCAATTAAGGTACAGTGGAATTTGACTTACCATGCAGCCATACAAACAAAAGAGCACAATATACAATAGAATATAACATGAGCATCCACTACAGTGGAATCAACATTCTTCATTGTGGTGGAAGGCAATAACTTTGTCAATCCTCCTCCTTTGTTCATCCGTGGTCGGGGCTATGAAACCTCCGCAGTCGCCGCTACGGATGGCCCGATGTACGGGATGCTTGAAACTCCAATGTTGGGGCGAACGGACACTCCGTGGCTTGGAAGTCCCGAATCGGCCGCTTCCTATCGGAGTCCGGGGCTTCACGATGTTATAGGCCGCAGGCCGGCGGTCGAAGCACTTCTTCTGGCAACACCCGGCAAGGGCTCACTCGCTCCGCGATGGAAAGCCCACGGCTAGAAGCTCCGCAGACCGCGGCTTCAGGATATCATAGACCGTGGGCCAGTGATCGGAGCACTTCTTCTGGCGACCCCCGGCAAGGGATTGCACGGCTCTGCGATGAAAAGTCCGCGCTACGCCCGCTGCTGAACCTCTGGACCCAATTCCGGGAAAGGCCGCACCAATCCAAGTTGTTAGGCCGCCAGGGAGGGCGAAATGCAACTAGGAGAACAGTCGCATTCCACCGAGGTAAATTACTAAAAAAGTTTCCCCAATTCCCGCCCCCACCTCCTCACACTAAAACACACTTTTAGACATACTAAAAACAAAAAGTGGAAAGGATGAACAGCTGCTGGTGAGGCTGCCGGCTCGTGGCGCCACCCGTCGATGACAACCAGATTTTGTAATTACTAAAGAAACAAAAATTCATAAACTCATTGTGAGAATTTTCTGCATTTTGTTCCAAAGTTATAAACATGAAGTTTACATTAAAAAGGAAATGCAATATATTATTATTGGATTAGAAAGTAACCATTATGTTCATCTGTGGCAATAAAAAAATATGTTTCGTAATTTTTACGAAAACTCCTGATGGAGGAATCAAGTGTAAAGCAACGAATGACAGCCTAAATAAGCTCATTGCAAAAAGAGACAATGGTGTCATATGATTAAATAAAATGTCACAAATTGGCTCTTCCTCTCTAAACACCAGCATCTCTTTAAACCTGTGAGCAATTCATCTATAAATTTTTTTACTAAAAGGTAGATTCAGATTTCTGTAGCAAGAATATGATCGTTGTTATTTGTCCAATTTTCTTTAGTTTGTATTTAATTGCCAGATGTTTTTGTAGAGTACGTTTTACTTTCACGTTCTTCATAAATTGGCTATTTCAAGATGTATTTAGAAATATATATATTTTTATTAATGAAATATTCAGAATGAATATTCAGAATGAATATTTCACTGCATTGTCTGAGAACAAGGGTTAACCAACTTGAAGATGACTTAGAATGCTACAGTAGGAATAGCAATTAATATTTGGATTCAAAATACATTTAATTCAAATAAATGTGAAGTGTTGCATTTTGATAGCAGGATCAGTGCAGGACTTGCATATTAAATGGTAGTGCCCTGGGGAGTGTTGTGGAACAGAGAGGCCTATGCAAAATTGAAATGTTCGGCATCTTGGGAAAGGTTTTGGGGGTCTGCAGTGTTTGGGAAATGGGAGGTGGAATTTTTACGATTGCATTCAAATGAGCCTTCCAAGGACAGCCTGGCTAGGTTGGCTCATCCATGCCACTCCCACCTTGTCAACCAGCTACTTCTGCTGCTCAGTGGCTCAGGTGGTGGAAAGGGGGATAGGAAACAAGAAAATGCATTATTAATTGCATGCTGGAGGTTCACATTTATAATGCAAACAATACATTCTCATGCTCATTCATAACCTGCATAATGAGTATAGAGTCGGGAGACACCCATACCAATTTTAACACCTGCTCTGTTGAGTACTCCAGGGTCTGCTGAGTACTCCATACTCTGCATAGGTCCAGGAAGTGAAAGCATTGATAGAGCACATCAGCGGCTTGTTCTATCACTGTTTGTAATTCACCGGTGCCAATAGCTATATCACCATCTGATCTCCACCATTTGATCTCCACCATTTGTTACTCATGGACAAACAACTGGGAGAGTGGAATCCCCTTTGGTTTTGATATTGAGCAGAGCTGACTAGTGCAATGAATGACACACTGCATCCAAATTTGATATCTGCAAACCTATCAAAATTTGATGTTCTCTCTGCTCCCAAGATTAGGTGTTCCATACTAGGACATCTGAGATGTCCTCATTCTTCAGGGAATGCTCCCAAGATTTGATGTGCTCCCAAGATGAGGTGTTCCATACTGGGACATCCGAGATGTTCCTGGTTCTCACTTTTAAACCTACCAGCCTCCGCATTAAACACATTGTCATCTGATATTTCCGTCACCTCCTAAGAGATCCACCACCACCGGTCACATCTTCCCATCCCCATAATGCATCTGTTGAAGTTGGTACGTTGGTGTCATCAGAGACATGCCAGACTTATTTACTTTTCTGAAGGAGTAGAGATGCTGGTGTGTTTTGTTGGCTGCAGTTCAATGTATTTTGTCCAGGACAAACTGTTAGTGATATTTATCTCCAGCAACTTGAAGCTCTCCACCATCTCCTCTTTGATATCATTGATGCTGATTGAGGAGAAAAACGAACTCATTTCCTGAAGTCAGTAGGTAGCTTTGTTGTCTTGTTGACATTGAGTGAGAAGTTATTGTCTTGATACCACATTACTACACTCTCTATTTGCATCCTGTACCATTCTCATCATTGTCTAAGATCCAGTCCACTATGGTACTGTCATCTCAGATGGGCGGAAATCGTTTTTTAAAAATGGGACCCACACGATTTCCTGGTGACCCGATGACAAGTGTGCATGACAACTAACATTTATCTCCTCCCTCCTCCCTGTGCCGTGGTGCTGTTGTGGCTTCGGCCACGAGCCCTGTGGATGGTAACGTAGGGAGCTCGCAGATCCGTGGTTGGTGACTGACTTTCGGGTGGTCTAGCAACAACAGCAGCTTCTTCCGCCCCGTATTGTGGGGCTTGAATCGGCCCGTTTGCGGGGCCTTTCATCGCCCGGCGCAGCATTTAATTATTTTCAGAGTCTGAGCGAGCTGACCATGCATGCGGCCGCAACTCCGCAGCGCGCGATCAATTGGGAACTGATTGCGGTTTGCTTATGGCTGCTGCTGGTAATGTAAAAATACACGTTTCATAAAACATGGGGGGGGATTGTCCCCCATCTCTCAAAACATGGACCACCCCCCCCCCCCCCATTCCACCCAGGGATTTCCGCTGATCTGAGATGACTCATCCGCACTCTTGTAAATGGAGTTAGAGCAGAATTTGGCTGTACAGTGATGAATATGTGGGTAGTATAGAAAGAAGCTGAGAACACATCCTGTGGGGCACTGAAGTTGACAATTATCATGGAGAATGTTTTGTCACCTTTCCTCACTGATTATGGTCTATGGTCAAGAGGTCGAGGTGAAACTATACAATCCAATTTCTATATATCTATATATTAGCAAACAGTGCCTAATGCAATTGACATTAAGAGCAAACATTACCCTGCAAAGAGTTAAAATACCAATAGAATTTCACTCATGAAGCAGCAGTAAGAGTGCGTGACAACCATTCAAACCATGAATTGGTTTATTTTACTTAAAATTACAAGCGATTTCCTGCACATTTTTTTTGAAGACTCTACTTACCAATCATGTCCCATTTTATTCATTGGCCAGTTGCCAATCACACTCACTCGCAAACAAAGCTTTTTAAAAAAGCCCTAATTTTGATTGCCTATCAATCATTGGACTCTCTAAAGCATTGCACACATTAAAAATAAAGTACAATGATCAGTTACTCACAATCTCTCTAGAGAACGCAAGTCAAAGAAAGACCCATTCTTTAACAGCGAGATGTTGTTGTTACTCAGGATCCTGCAAAAATTAAAAGGAGAATGTAGTTAACATACCTTTGCAAAATGATAAATGAGCTGGTGCAATAAAAATAGTTTTCTGTGTCAACATAAAATGATTCCATTGAACTTTTATAAAAATACAATACTTAGCGACCTACTATCAATTTAATGCACATTCAATGTCCTAGCAGACATAATACCAACTAAAAGCTCACGTGGTTACATATTAGGAACCCTTTATACCATGTTTCACTATACGTTGTAATAATAAAAAAATGTCAGTCTCAATACGGATGCTTGATTTGATTTAACCAGATGTGGGAACAAGACCAATATTGCTCAGATTTTCCTGAGAAATGCTGGGATTTCTCCATGCAGGTATCAGCTGATTCGGAATTTTGGCGCATACATCCAAGAATACAATTCCAAATTTTCAGAGACCTGATTGGCTGTGTTTTTACAAGCACACTATCTTGCCGGATTCCTCATAGAATCTGATGGAAAAGTGCCAACTTCCAGCAATTCCCATGTTGAGCTGGCACCAGGTTACACTGGGAGCAATGACTCCATTTATTTCAATTGAGAGGAACAGCAGCGACGAATGAAGGTACAAGCCTGAGATGCAACTTTTTCATTCAGTGGGTGGTGGATATACGGAACCAACTCTCAGAAGAAGTAATTGAGCCTGGTACGATAGCACCATTTAAAAGATACTGGAAAAGGCACATTGATAGCAAAGGTGCAGCGTAGGTTCACGAGGTTAATTCCCGGGATGGCCGGACTGTCATATGTTGATAGAATGGAGCGGCTGGGCTGGTACACTCTGGAATTTAGAAGGATGAGAGGAGATCTTATTGAAGCATATAAGATTATTGAGGGATTGCTCCTGATGTTGGGGGAGTCCAGAACCAGGGGCCACAGTTTAAGAATAAGGGGCAAGCCATTTAGAATGGAGATGAGGCCAAACTTTTTCACCCAGAGAGTTGTGAATCTGTGGAAAGCTCTGCCTCAGAAGGCAGTGGAGACCAATTCTCTGGATGCTTTCAACAGAGAGTTAGATAGAGCTCTTAAAGATAGCGGAGTCAGGGGATATGGTGAGAAGGCAGGAATGAGGTACTGAATGTGGATGAACAGCCATGATCACAGTGAATGGCAGTGCTGGCTCAAAGGGCCAAATGGCCTACTGCTGCACCTATCGTCTAGAGGGATAGGGACAAAATGTGGGAAAATGTTACCAGCTGAGATGGGGCATCTTGATCAGCACAGTGTTAGCCTGACGGGCCTATTTCCATGCTCTATGACTGTTTGACTATATCTCTATGCTTGATTATTTTAAAATAGATATTAAATAATTCTGAATGCCAGAGAAGCGATTTGATAGTTGCTAAAAACAGAACACATAGCTCAGCTGGCCCAAATGACCCTACTGCCCAGCAAAGTCAGGTCTGTAGGATTTAGAACAAATTCAGAAAGGCATTTCCCACCAGGAATTTAAAAAAAAAAACACAGTGCTGGAGTAAATCAGCAGGCCATGCAGCATTTCTGGAGAACATGAATAGATGACATTTGGGTTGGGACCCTTATTCAGCCTGCCTTTTAGTTGGTTACATCAAACAATCCTTTCCCCAGGCATACACTGGCCCTATCCCCCAACTCTTTCCCCACTACATCGACGATAGCTTTGGAGTGCTCCTACAATATGATATAATACGATATGATGCGGTACGATACAATATCATACGATACAATATGATATTCCTGCACCTGTTTAGAACCGTGGACATCATTAACTTCACCAAAAACTTCCACCCTGCCCTCAAATTCACCTGGACTACCTCTGACATCACTCTTCCCTTTATTGATCTCAATGTCTCTATCACAGAGGCCAGACTATGGACTGACTACTAGCCTATCGACTCCCATATTTATCTAGCTACACTTCCTCCCAACCTGACTCTTGCAATGATGCTATACCCTTACTCTCAATTCCTCCATCTCCACATCTGCTTTCCATACAAGGGCATCCAAGATGTCCACATTCTTTTGTGAGCATGTTTTCTAATACTCAATCAGAATTCTCTCTGACCCTTGTGATGAATTAGTGACTTCCACATTAGCTTCATAGAAAACTGAGTATCTACAATACCAAAATAGAACCATGCCATTCTAAAAGCAAAGGGACAGCTTTAAAGAGAAAACAATTATCATGGTTGTCTTTCACCCTCCATTAACACCAACAAGACTTCCTTTGGTCAGAATAAAATAACACGTTTCATTAATTTCATGTAAGAAATTATATTCCGATACCTATTTACTTACTGGGTGAATTCTACCATTTGGTTTTGCAGAGCAGCTGGAGAATTTATGACTCCAAATGCTGATTTTTCTGATTTCTGCCAAAAGCATTCATATCCATCAATATATAATGATAAATGTAATAATACTGTTAGACTATCCAGAGTGGCCAATCAAGATAAATCCAATAAATGTTAACAATCTGTATTCATTCCTTTCGCATTAGAAAGAACTGCAGATGCTGGTTTAATTCGAAAGTAGACACAAAATGCTGGAGTAACTCAGCGGGACAGGCAGCAACTCTGGATAAGTTTTGGGTTGAGATCCTTCTTCAGACTCATATCAGGGGGGTGGGTGGGACAAATATAGAATGTAGTTGCAGACAGTAATACTGGTGGGAGAACTGGGAAGGGGGAGGGGATAGAGAGGAAAAGCAAGGGCTATTTGAAGTTAGGAAATTTGAAGTTCCTTATTTGAAGTTCCCTCTCTATCCCGTCCCTCTTCCCAGTTCTCCCACCAGTCTTACTGTCTCCGACTACATTCTATCTTTGTCCAGCCTACTCCCCTGACATCAGTCTGAAGAAGGGTCTCCACTGGAAACGTCACCCATTCCTTCTCTCCAGAGATGCTGCCTGTCCCGTTGAGTTACTCCAGCATTTTGTGTCTACCTTCATTCTTTTTGCTTCAGACTCACCACAACCCAATAAACAAATCTATTAAATGCATAAAGCTAAAGACATTCCTATTCTTATAGCTACATTCTCAGTTGTGAAGACACACTAGTGCAGATGAATATGCCAGTGACATACAGATCAATAGTAAAACAATTTAGAAAAGCAATGATGTACAATGCCACAGATTACACTGTAAAGAGTAGAGAATAGCCAAAATTGATCACAATAAATGGTTTTAAATAGCTTTCTATGGAATGGAGTGAGTTAAAAGTTTGAAATGATCTTAGATATTTCCAAGCAACATAATTAAGGAGGTTGTAAACTGGAAAGTTTTGTGTAGTATATTCTTTGTAAACAATGACAAAAAAATAAATGAAGTCTGTTTCACTTCCAAATGCACTAAATGGTCCATTTGCTTCAATCTTTGAACCTTCCACAGATTGTTCTGATGAAAGTGTCAAGATATTTCATTGACTACTGTAGCAGGATTAGATATTATTTTAGAACTTGTGCCTGTTTTACAAAACATTTATTGACCCAGCTCAGGTCAAAGACCACCAAAATCTTTGTCATGCAAGTGCATAGGAAAGGCTTATTTGGACAGGTACATGGATTGGAGAGCTTTAAATGGATATAGGCCAAATAAGGGCATCCTGGTTGGCATAGACGGTTTGGGCTGAATGGCCTGCTTCCGTATTGTGTGAATCTATGACTAAATATTGGTGATAATTAATATAGTTCCAACAAAACCTCCAATAATCTGCTCTCAAACCATTTGATAATCCATTCATTTGTACTATATCTCTCTATATCACCGTCTATACTCTCAGACTGAAGAAGGGTCTTGGCCCGAAACGTCACCTATTCCTTTTCTCCAGCGATACTCTCTGACCCGCTGAGTTACTCCAGCTTTTTATGTCTATCTTTGGTTTAAACGAGCATCTGCAGTTACTTCCTACACGTGGTAATCCTGATGATTCTGCACCTGACCCACCAGGTATTGTTTGGCATGCTCCCTTGTAGCTCGCCAGGGAAACAAGAAGGGTCTCGACACGAAACGTCACCCATTCCTTCTCTCCAGAGATGCTGCCAATCCCGCTGACTTACTCCTGCTTTTTGTGTCTATCCCAAGTTCCCTTTCTCTTTAAACTCAGTAGGGTCATTTAACACAATGGAGCACTGGTTCAACACTCACTTTCAACTTACTGGCACTTTGATTTACTTGCTTCTTATTTTAACTCCAGTTCCCACACCCCCTTCCAACTCACTGGGCCCTCTTTATTGTGGTCTTGTTAAATTTATCTGGGTAGCATGTTCACCCTATCATCTTACAGGATTCATCACTGATGGGGATGAGTCAGAGTACAGAAGAGAGATCGAGCAACTGTCCATATGGTGCCAGCGCAATAACCTGGCCCTCAACACCAGCAAAACCAAGGAACTGATTGTGGACTTTGGAAGGAGTAGGAGGGGGACCCACAGCCCCATTTATATCAACGGGTCGATGGTTGAAAGGGTCAAGAACTTCAAATTCCTGGGCGTGCACATCTCTGAAGATCTTTCCTGGTCCGAGAACACTAACGCAATTATCAAAAAAGCTCATCAGCGCCTCTACTTCCTGAGAAGATTACGGAGAGTCGGATTGTCAAGGAAGACTCTCTCTAACTTCTACAGGTGCACAGTCGAGAGCATGCTGACCGGTTGCATCGTGGCTTGGTTTGGCAATTTGAGCGCCCTGGAGAGGAAAAGACTACAAAAAGTAGTAAACACTGCCCAGTCCATCATCGGCTCTGACCTTCCTTCCATCGAGGGGATTTATCGCAGTCGCTGCCTCAAAAAGGCTGTCAGTATCATCAAAGACCCACACCATCCTGGCCACACACTCATCTCCCGACTACCTTCAGGTAGAAGGTACAGGAGCCTGAAGATTGCAACAACCAGGTTCAAGAATAGCTACTTCCCCTCAGCCATCAGGCTATTAAACCTGGCTCGGACAAAACTCTGATTATTAGCAACCACTTTCTGTTATTTGCACTACCAGTTTATTTATTCATGTGTGTATATATTTATATCATGGTATATGGACACATTTATCTGTTTTGTAGTAAATGCCTACTATTTTCTGTGTGCTTAAGCAAAGCAAGAATTTCATTGTCCTATACAGGGACACATGACAATAAACTCACTTGAACTTGAACTTAATACTGTGTAACACCAAAATAAATCAAAAATGCATAAATGTTTTAATAGGTATGACATCCAATTGTCGAGAAAAGCTGATCTGCTACCAAAAAGTCCAGAATCTGCTAGATGATCTGAGTTCTCCTATATAATGATGAGTCATATAATATTTCTCAAATGTTTAGTTCTATAAATCACCATTTATTTTTCATAAAATATACTTATGAAAACACATAAGAGGCAACACCACTTGGTTTGATTTTTCGATTGGTTAATAATTGTCTGGGGCATGCTAAATGCATCTTGCTGCCTGCAGTCATTGCTAAGGTGTGATTTAATTACGTACTAAATCCATATTCTTCATTTTGGTACGCTACATGACTTTATGCATGATGTGCGCATAAAAATATATATCTTAGTGTGACTAGCCTGAGACATAAGGTTACAGTGTGCCAGATGAAAGTGAGCTGAATACAGCAATGATACTGTGCAAAATAGAATGTACAATGCAGTGATCATTTCTTTAATATTTACCAATATTTAGATTAAATACATATTTTATTTCTATTCAATTCTTAGAATGTAGAAAACTAGATTTTAGTTTACTTGATTATTGCAGAGAAAGAGAGAAATTATAATGTGTCCATTTATTTAAATTGATTGATGCAGTGTGCATCAGGTAGCATTGTGCCACACATCTAAAGCAACCCGTTCAATCTTGGCCTCTGGCACAGTCTGTGTGGAGTCTGCATTTTCTCCACATGGCCACATGGAGTCTCCTGGATGCTCACTTCCCAAAGACATACCGGAAGTAGGCTAATTGGCTATTGTAAATTGCACTTACTGCAGCACACTATATTACTTACTATGGCAGGAGAAGTTAAAGGCATAGGTTCATAGAGTCATACAACATAGAAACGTGACTTACAGTACAACACATCTATTACCAAACAAGCTGCCTATCTATGCCAACCTCTTTTGCCTGCATTTGGCCCACATCTCTCTAAACCACTGAAAAATAATAAATTACAGGGAAATAAGTTGCGGGATGAGACTGATTGGATTGTTCTGACAGTTGGCACTGAATGTTCTAGTAAATATGAAATATGAGCAATTGGATGTCTATAATGAAAGTACAATTATCAGATATGTTCTCCTCCATTGCATTGTAAGTAACATTGTATCAAAACTGGAGATTTGGCTTATGATAAGTGCATTTAAATTGGATATATTAAGGATCCAATAATTGTTTAAAGGGCCTGTCCCACTTAGGCGATTTTTTCAGCGACTCGCGATACCTGTCACAGTCGGAGCAGGTCGCCGAAAAAGTGGCGACTGGACTCCCCCATGACAATGTCTATGACAACCTACCACCTTGTTGACGTCAAGCTATGGCGAGCTACCGACAACCGGCGACCCAATCGTCGCGACTTAGGACGTGCACGTACGACCACACCTACGACAACGTACCACCACACAGGCGACAACCTATGACAACCGAAGTCAACCTATATCCACCCGCGACAAGCTACGACAAGCAACGACCCTGTCGGCGACATCTGAAGACAACTGAAGACAATTCAGTCGCCGGTACCTGTCGCCGGTTGACGTAGGTTGACGTTGGTAGTTGCCAATGGAATTAACCGAAGTCAGCACCCGGCGACAAACAACGCCACCTGGCGCCATCCTGGTGACAACCTATGACAACCTACGACAGCACCTACGACAGGAGAAGACAGGCAACGTCAAGCCCACTGTTCCCAAAAGGTTTTGAACATTTCAAAATCCAGCGGCGACAAGAAAAAAGTTACGAGACTTGAGGAGACAACTCATGACAATACAGGCGTCACTCCGCGACCATGTGGCGACCGTCTATTTTCCGCCTGTTGCCGAAAAAAATCGCCCTTGAGTATCAAGCCAAGCGAAGGCAAAGTAGATAACTGAAGAGGTGCTATCTTCATAAAAACTATTTCTGGAATATTTCATGTGTACCGTGCATTACACATTGAATATTGCACAATCTCTAATGACTATAAATTCCTGGGCATTAACATCACAGATGCCTGTCCTGGTCCTGCACAATCATGATGTCTTCGAGGTTTAAAGAAATCCAGCATGTAACTAAATATTCTAACAAACTTCTACAGATGTACTGTAGAGGTATCCTGACTGGTTGCATCATTGTGACAATGCAGGAGAATACAAAAGGCTGCAGAGAGTGGTGGAGTTAATCTAGTTCATCATGAGCACAGTTAACCATTAACTGAATGTCCCAGTAAATATGAAATATGAGGATTTCCACCCAAACCCCCAACCATTAAAAGCATCTACACAAGGCACCACCTCAAGTAGATGGCATCTATAATTAAGTATGCCATACAGGCGATGCCCTCTTTGCTGCTATCGATGGACAGGAGGTTAAGAAGCCTGAAGTCCCACCCCATCAGAATCAAAAATAGTTACTTTCCTACAACCATCAGGCTCTTGCACTGACCTGCGAACCCTAATCCTGCCTTGGCAATGGAACACAATGGGCTATGGACTTGTTTTCTAACTGAGCCTTGCATTAATATCAAGGGGTGTTTTTGCACAATCTCTTTCTTTTCACTGTCATGTGGAATGTATGTGTCATTTATGTACCATTTTGTGTGTTGTCTAGGTCTGTGTGTCTATGATGCCGCTTCTGACAAGATTTTCATGGCACCCATGCTTCCCTGTACTTGATTGACTCACTTAAAATCACCAAAGACCAAAGGAACAGTTCTTTTGGCTTTTCCCTCTTCATAAAGGACTTCTTTAACCTTAGAAATAGAGATATAAGTGTTTGATCTGGAAGCTATTTATTGGACATAAATAGCTGTATCATTTAATTAAATATTCAAGGCCAGTTGATTTTAAGAAGGGCAGCTGAAGATAAAATGACTTGATTCCCTGGGTATAACCAATGGGGAGAAAACAGTAAAGCAAAATGTTTTTTTCTGAGAAAATTAGGAGGTAAAATTAGCAATGTGGAAACTATTATTGCATAATAAATAGGGTGAATATTTTTATAGTAAAATGGATGCTCAGTATAAGAGTGATGATGGAGTTAAATCTCATACTATACACTTAATTTTAAACAATGGTTTTATTGAGGTACAGGGGCTGAGTTGGCTGAAGTAGCTGGGAAATTGAATTAAAAACAGCGTGAGAGATTAGCTGGGATAAAGGTTTAAGGAAACAATTCATGATCGCTAGATAAGCAGTGAACTTTTCTAGCTGGAAAAGTTGCCAACAAGTTTCATGAAGTTGAGGATTGTGAGAGTCTCATCATCAGCAAAGAATAACAAAGCATCCACTAATCAATGAAAGAAATAGACTTTAAGAAGAAAATACCAATGCTTCAAAATTTCAAATAAATTATACATTGTTCAAAAATTGTCCAAGAAGAAAAACATGAATGGAAAAGATATGCACTTCCCTCAGGGGTAAGGATGATTGATTTGATTGGAACAAAGATTTTTTACTATACCTTGGCACACGTAACAATAATAAACCTAAATCTAAACCTATAAAAATGGGTATGGTGAAAGAAGAGCAGTACCAAACAAAACAAAATGTTTCATTCAGTTGTGAAAAGGAGTCTAGAAATGAGATATAAACTCAAAATTATCGAACAGTAATAGAACTAGCAAAAAGCTGATTGTCCCGCTTACTATTTTACAATCTTTGCTTCTTCAAGAACAAGCCCCTTAACAAGAATTGCACTTCCTTAAAATGTACTAATGTGATACATTTCAAACAGAAGGCAAAATTTAATATCTATAAAGAAGTCCAAAATGCTGGCATTTAGTTTTTGTGAGGATAATTTACTGGTTGCTCAATTCAAATAAAAAGAGCAATCAATTTAAACAGTACTTGTCCATGCTAAGACAATTGCAGAAGGTTACACAAACAGAATGACCTTCTCGGAAATAGTTGCCTGATTCTAAATGGTCAGAACTATGCTCAAGGTTGAATGCATGTTGAAGATGTGAAGAAAACTGCAAACCTCCGTCGGTATGTTAAAAAGGTTTCCGTTCACAATAAGAGCACCATGGAAAAGTGGTATGTATTTATATTAGCTTTAGCCCTTGGAAAAGGTCAACACCGCTGACTGAAAGAAGCATTTTGTTCTTGTGACAAGCTGGAAACAATATTAAAGCACTGAATTCATATGCAAAGAAATAATTATTGCACTATTTTAAAGTAGAAATCACTATTATTTATTGAGATATATCTGCCACTAACAAGAAAAAAACATTTATATTTGATTTCATTGTCAATATTTACAACATTTTGTTGATCCAAATGGAACTTCTGATGTTATTTAGTTACCTGAAACTATACTTAAAGCTTTAAGAAAACAAGGTTATGAATAGTTTTTTCCTGCCTTCAATGCATTCAGTCAAAACCTATTCATCAATGATAGGTGTTCCTTTAAAGATAAGGTTTTGCATTAACTATTTTAATAAAACTAAATAAAAAGAGAAATACAGAACAGAAATCTGGAAAGTATCAGAATGAATTCTAGTAGAAAAAGAATAGATCATAAGATCATAAGTGATAGGAGCAGAATTAGGCCATTCGGCCCATCAAGTCTACATCGCCATTCAATCATGGCTAATCTATCTCTTCTTCCTAACCCCATTCAATTCAAGTCAAGAGTCAAGAGAGTTTATTGTCATGTGTCCCAGATAGGACAATTAAATTATTGCTTGCTGCAGCACAACACAATATTGTAAGCCTAAATACAGAACAGTTCAGTGTGTCTATATAGCATAGACCATATATATACACATAAATAAACAGATAAAGTGCAATAGTGTTATAGTTCAGAGATTGTTTGATGGCGAGTTTAATAGCCTGATGGCTGTGGGGAAGAAGTTGTTCCTGAACCTGGATGTACCAGATTTCAGGCTCCTGTACCTTCTACCTGATGAGTGCGTGGCCAGGATGGTCTGGGTACTTGATGATGTTGGAAGCCTTTTTGAGGCAGCGACTGCGATAGATCCCTTCGATAGTGGGGAGGTCCCCAGAGCCGATAATGGACTGGCCAGTGGTCACAACTTCGCCTGCCTTCTCACCATAACCTCTGACACCCATACAAATCAAGAATCTATCTATCTCTGTCTTAAAAATATCCACTGACGTGGTCTCCATAGCCTTCTGTGGCAAATAATTCCACAGATTCACCACCCTCTGACTAAAGAAATTCCTCCTCATCCCCTTCCTAACATAACATCCATTAATACTGAGGCTATGATCTCTAGTCCTAGACTCTTCCACTAATGGAAACATCCTCTCCACATCCACTCTATCCAAGCTTTTCACTAGTCTGTACGTTTCAATGAGGTCCCCCCTCATTCTCCTAAACTCCAGTGAACACAGGCCCAGGGCCATCAAAAGCTCATCATATGTTAACTTACTCATTCCTGGGATCATTCTTGTAAACCTCCTCCGGACCCTCTCCAGACCCAGCACATCATTCCTCAGATATGGGGCCCAAAATTGCTCACGATATTCCAAAATGCGGCCTGACCAGTGCCTTATAGAGTCTCAGCATTACATTCCTGTTTTAATATACAAGCCCTCTCGAAATAAATGCCAGGTGGTTTAATTAATGATTTGTTGTTTTGTTCTATAAAACTAAATCACTTTGTATGGCCATAACATGTGAAAAATAATGCCACCAAGACTTCTAAAAAGAGGTTATAATTAATTTCATTTTCTATTATCATTTTATTTTGAGGGAATCTGAAGTATTAAACAATCCCTCTAAACCTTTCCTATCCACGTACTTGGCCAAGTGTATTTTAAATGTGGTTATCGTACCTGATCCAACTATTTTGTGTGGCTGTTTGTTCCATATACCCATGTGAAAATGCTGCCCCTCAGATTCCTATTAAATCTTCTGCTACTCACCAAAACACATGCCCTCTAATCTTTGATTCCCCTACCTGGAAGAAATGACTATGCATTCACCCTATATATTCCCCTCGTGATATTATGGACCTCCATAAGATCATCCCCTGCCGTGGTTTGATGCAGCACCTCATATTTATCCAAATTAAATTCAATTTACCATTCCTTGGCCTACTTGACCAACTGATCAAGATCTCACTGTAATTTTTGATAACCATCTTCACTGTCTGTGATACCACCTATTTTAGTGTCATCTGCAAATTTACAAATCACACCTTGTGTATTCTCATCCAAATTGTTGACATAGAATGCAAAAAGCAATGATCCCAACACTGATCCATGAGGCATGCCACTAGTCAAAGGCCTACAGGCTGAAAACTAGCCTTGCACCACCATTCTCTGCTTCCTACCATAGCCAATTCTGTGTCCAGTTAGCTAGTTCTCGATCAAAGACCTTCCTATAGTCCATATAGACCACATCTACGAACCTGCCCTCATCAAGCTTCTTGGAAAAACGTAAACTCACACACACAAAACTATGTTTAAGAAGGAACTGCACATGCTGGAAAAATCGAAGGTAGACAAAAATGCTGGAGAAACTCAGTGGGTGAGGCAGCATCTATGGAGCGAAGGAATTTTGGGTCGAGGCCCTTCTTCAGACTGATGTGGAGGTGGGGGGGGGGGGTGGGAAGCAGAAAGGAAGAGGTGGAGACAGTGGGCTGTGGGAGAGCTGGGAAGGGCCCCCTCCCCTTCCCAGCTCTCCCACAGCCCACTGTCTCCGCCTCTTCCTTTCTCCTTCCCGCCCCCCCCCACCCCCTCATCAGTCTGAAGAAGGGTCTCGACCCGAAATGTCACCTATTCCTTCGCTCAATAGATGCTGCCTCACCCGCTGAGTTTCTCCAGCATTTTTGTCTACACACAAAACTATGCTGACTTTCTCTAATTAACTCTTGTCTTTCTAAATGAATATATTTCTTATCCCAGAGAATCCTTCCCAGTAGGTTTCCTACCACAGCAGTTAGGCTTACTAGTCTATAGTTCACTGCTTTTTTTGCAATCCCTCTTAAGTACGGACACAATATTAGCCAGTCCACACAACATTGGCCACCTTATGCGCTAAAAAGGGGAAAAAGTAATGCCATATCTCATATTTAAATGTAAAACAAATAAAACATGCAAACAAAGCCTTTACAAAAGGATAAATTTGAATGTAAATTATATTCTGTAGATTTGCAAACCATGATATGCAGTGCATATGCCATAACAGACTTTTGTGCAAACCAATTGATATTTTTCAAGTGATACAATTAATCTCATTAAATTTATCATCCAAAAAGCACACTCACATTGGAATGTGACCAACTGCGGAATTTCTATTAAATCATGTTTTCTACGAAATTGAGTATTTTAAAGTGTGAGGATAAGGTGGAGTCAAAGTGGATAGTATTTGTCCCATAGACTAATGGGACAAATACTAGTGCTAATGGACATAGAAACTCCAAAAATGTCCAATGAATGGTCAAGGAATATTACTCCATTTTAGATTGGATATGTTGAAGCCTGTGGTACATAATATTGAATTTAATTAATTCAGTTAATTAGTCCTTTTCTCTTCTCTCCTCATTGACGTGGAGGTACATTTCTGTTATAGTTTGTTAATTATTTATGTCCTCTGACAGCTGGTTCTTGAAGTAATTGTCACCACGACAACTATTACAGATGATTCTTTTCTTCTCTTCAATCCTCCCCTTGCAACTTAACGTACATGCTTCCTCAGTTTTTCAGTTCTGATGAAGGTTCCTTGAATTGAAACATGGACTATGTTTCTTCCCTCATTGGTTTGGCTTGACCTGCTGAATGTTTCTGGAATTTCAGGATTTTTTGGTTTTAATTTCCATCATCTGCAATATTTTGTTCCAAGTTTCAAGTTTGTTTATATGTCTGCAGGGAACCATTAATGAGCTCCCACAGTCAGAGAAAACATGTTAAATTCCTATTTCCAATCAACAGAACAACCAGCATTACACAATGCTCTATTCACTACATCCCTCGCTGTTGTCTATCAACAATGTTTATTAATCAGGACTCAAGCCTAGCATTCACAGTATTAGTTTAAGCCTCCCAGCCAAATCTCACAGCTTGCATATACCAATAGCTCCTCAACCATGAGAGAGAGGCACATCTCCTCATACAACAATAACATATTGACTCACTCTTCCAGGATAGCATAACAGCAGCAGCAAGCTAGCAGGAGCCAAGCACAATCTTATTAGTTTCCCCCCCATGGAGAAGAATGGGTATTTATACCAGTTTGACACATATGATAGAATCTGGGAACAGCAAGAGATCTCAACCTGGGATGATGACAATAGTTTTCTACCCACGTATTCTTCTCACACCACACTTCCTCTTCAACCCACTATCTCTTTTAACTTCTAAGCTACAACCAACATATGCACGTACCTCTTACTTTCCCCTGCTGCTTACCCACCTTACCCACAGCCTTATGTTTGTGCCTTCCTGCTTTCAGATTGTTAAGAACTTCAAATGGGACAAATGATGGAAAAAAAGAATGGAGGGAAATACAAACAAACACTCAATTTGGCACTTGCTGGCATCAGGTACTGAAACTTTGAGTATATGTTTACTGAGAAATAGAATTGTAGGGCTGGGGAAAGAACAGGAATTAACTATGTGAATGCAATGAATCAGATTGCACTATGCCAGTCCATGTTTTTGGAAGACTTCCTGGGCTAGTCCTGTGATCATGTTAGCTTCTTGCAGTCAGGCAACTCCAGTGTTCATCCTGCAAGATGCTATGGGCCATGACTGACAATCGGGCCACAGATGGGAAAAAACAGAAATCTGCTTCTGTCACCCTGTGCTCTTGCTGTCAGTAGGACTTCCATGTTTTTTCAGTGTCTCTGATGACCAGAGACATTTAGGAACATCTGGAAAATTTAGTTTAGTTTTTTAGTTTAGGGATGCAGCGCAGAAATAGACCCTTCGGCCCACCATGTCTGCTCCAACCAGCGATCCCCGCACACTAACACTATCCTACACATAAGATAGACACAAACAGCTGGAGTAACTCAGCGGGACAGACAGCATCTCTGGAGAGAAGGAATGGGTGACGTTTTGGGTCGAGACCCTTCTTCAGACTGAAGGGTCTGGGCCTGAAATGTCACCCATTCCTTCTCTCCAAAGATGCTGCCTGTCCCACAGTGTTATTCCAGCTTTTTGTGTCTATCTTCGGTTTAAACCAGCATCTGCAGTTCCTTCCAACACTACCCTACACATACTAGGGCCAATTTACAATTATACCAAGCCAATTAACCTACAAACCTGTACGTCTTTGGAGTGTGGGAGAAAACCGAGTATCTCGGAGAAAACCCACACATGTCATGGGGAAAACGTACAGTAGTCAGAATCGAACATGGTTCTTTGGTTCTGTAAGGCAATTACTCTACTGCTGTGCCACAGTGACACCCAAATATTAAGAGTTTATATTTATAAATAAAAATTAGAAAGAATAAAAACTAAATCCACTTAAATACATTTAACTGAATTAATTTAAAATATTGATATGCACTGAAATACAGTATATAAAATTCAGTTTAATTCATGTACCATTTTAACGGAGGTCCCACCAAATGGTGCTGTGTTGGATACACCAGTTATGCCAGTCATGAAGCTGGGATGCATGTGCATCTGACCAGCACCACATTATGTATTTCCACATTGCGGTATGCAGATGTAGATATTCAGTGCTTCACGAACAGTAAAGAACTGGCCTTTTCTATGGAAATGGCAACCACACACCAGCATATTCTTTCCCAATGTTATTTACCAGTTCAGACATTTTTTTAGTGAGATACAGTGCAGAAACAGGTCCTTCTGCCCACAAAGTCTGCACTGACCAACTATCATCCCGTACACTAGCACTATCCTACACACTAGGGACAATTTACAATTTCCCTAAGCCTACAAACCTGTACGACTTTGGAATGTGGGAGCTAACCGGAGCACCCAGAGAAAACTCTCGCGATCACAGATAGAATGTACAAACTCCATACCGATAGCATCCGTAGTCAGGATTGAACCCGAGTCTCCCAACTCTACCGCTGTGCCACTGTGCCGCCCCAATCAATGTATGCAAGCTTGGAGTGCTCCTATCGTGCGTCCAAATATCATCACGTTGTGAATGGTGGCAAAGCTTGTGACCCATTTAGCAGAGAAGTGCAAGGTTCTGCCACCGCTGTTAAGAACAGTTTGTACAGTATACACATATCGCCCTTGCATTCATAAGCTTTACAATTGTGTGAAAGCCCATATGGCTCACAGGTAACTCTTGTTGCCCAATTAATTCTTCACAGTCTCAAATCAGTAAAAGAGTGAAGGATTGAATCCCTCCAAGCTGTGATATGTCTCTTCAAGTAGACATTTAGCATCCACTGTCTGACATGCATGCATTAATTACATCCAAAACCACAGGGATGCCAAAAGCATTGCATATCTTAGTCCCCAATCTGCCTGTTCTCCTCCCTCGTGAAATAGAGAGCATCTGTAACTGCAGATTATGAAAATGTGGCGTGGAAAACTGCAGTATGTTCTTGATATTTTCAGCGCTAGCCAGGTAGAAACGCAATATATAAACGTTTATGGCCACCATGATAGCGCTTTCTCACGGGGCGACTTGACGCAAGAGTTAACCAGAGTTGAACATCGTGGGAACCCCGTGCGATAACCGTACGGCATTCGTGGACCACCGTGGACCACCGTGGCGCTAACGGCAGGTACTCGTGTAACTTGGTGACTCGGGAGAAAATTCAAGCAAGTTTGTATTTCTCCAAGAGTGACTTGTACACTTGTGGTTGAAGATTGCAACATTATATGCACGTAGTGGCCAGTGCGATATCCGTATTAACTCTTGCGTTTACTGTGGGAACTCCTGCGAACGGTGAACCCGGAAGCTGGACAGAGGGGACAGAAGGTGAGTAATCTGGAATGAACATGCTGTTAGGCTGGGATCATTCTCTGCGAGATGATCTTAGTGCGGGAGACAAGTGTAGGAGAGGTGTACTGACTGTGTGGGCAGAACTTTGGAAGTGATTGCCCACCATTCTCAAAAGCCGCTGTGTCTCCCTGTCCCTCCAACTCCAGAGAAATCCGCGCCCCCTCATCCGCAACCCGGGTTCCTCTGGAGTTGGAGCGGGGCTGGGCTAGAGTTGCTGCTGGCTGTGAGTCTCTGGGATCTCCGTGCTTGCAGTCGGTGTCCCGTTGGTCCTAACGTCTCCGGCCACCCCCCTGGACTGGAGCTGAGACTGTGAACTGTACCGCCCTTGCCCCCTCCCTCTGCAACTGCAAACAACCCCACAGTTCCCAGTCTCAGCTCCTGTACAGGGGGGTGGCTGGAGACGTCACAGCCCGAGCTGCGCCCCCTCATCCGCAACCCCAAGAACAAGACGTACCTTGCACACCATCAGCTTCTGTCCCTACGGGGAGCGTGTTCCTCTGGAGTTGGAACGGGGCTGCGCTGCTGCTGGCTGTGGGTCTCTGGGATCTCAGTGCTTGCAGTGGGCCTGGGGGTTGGTGTCCCGTTGGTCCTGACGTCTCCGGTGACTGGCACTGACCTGCTGGCATCGCCGACGTGAAGACAGTGCAAAGCCCACGCGCCGGTGCAATGGGAGGGGAGCTGAAGAGGGGAGGGAAGGGGTCACACACATGGCCGGGAAGCAGAGGGGTGTAGGTGGGGTGAAACTGAAGGGAGCGACAATCTGCTGCTGCCTGCCCGCTGAGTTAAAAAGTTCCCACGCAAGACTCACGATACACTGTATATCGTGACCGTGGGAACTTTTTAACTCAGCGGGCAGGCAGCAGCAGATTGTCAATTATTAACCCTCCCGCGCAATTACCTTCTCTTTTATGAATGGGGATTCACAATGTTCATTCAAGATTTAATGGGAAAGCTCGGGAGACGGACAAGTCACTTGCACAAATAACAGAAATGCCGAGTACCCGTGGGAACTCTTTATCTACCCCCCCTTATATCGTGTGATATCGTGCTAGACCACGACCACTTCACTCTGGTTACATCTTGCCTCAAGTCGCCCCGTGAGAAAGCGCTTTGATAACCGTTACAGCTACTGCAAGGTCACTCTTACATAGCTCTGCTTTTGGAATTGTGGTCATGGCCAATGACAGATGTGTAGAATAAAATTCCTCTCGATTTACATTTTCAGATCAATGAAAGTCAATGACCCAATGGAATTTTGTCTCAATCTAGGGATGCTCGTGTTATTTTCAGCAGTTTAAAAATACAACAGTAATTAATGGATAAGTAGAAACTATGTCACATTCCAAATTGACCAGATTACCACGTGACATCAATCCAATCATTTGGTGGCATTTCTATATCATACTATTATGTGAATTTTCTGATATTCTCTTTGAATTCCAATCTTAAAGACAATTCTCCAGGTTTAAAAAATGAAACAATTCCAGTCTCTAAATTACAGAAATTAGAGCTGTTTTGTATGTATTCCATTGCTTAGATATGCAATTCCACTTCCACCCTTTAAAAACCATCAGGATAAATATTAGGTGTTCTTTTTGTGGCACTCATCAAAGAAACAATCTGTCGGCAATTACATATCTGGGTAATAAAATACTGACCGGGCTACAATGTAACATTTAATTATATTGTTTTGATATCACAAACTTTAAGTGAAAAGCTTAAGTGGCATATGAATAACCAAATCTGTGTTACTTCCTAATATCCTATTTATAGTTGCAAAGGGAAAACAAATAAAAACATAATTTGGCTTCTACTTCCCACCATAAGTACTGTGATTTATAAAATGTATCATCTGCTGAGAAATCTCTCAGGTTTCATACAGCTAGAGATGATACATATGCCATCTGGCCCATTTCGTACCAATAACCCATACTAGTATTTCAATGGTATTAATCCAATATTTATTGTGATGAACTGTTATTTCCATGGCTCTTTCAAGTTTGCAACAAAATTGCAATTGCCGCAGTTTGTTTTAATAGTTAATGTTCAATAAGGTTTGATTTGACAACCGTGTACAGTTTTCTCCACGTTTAATATTGAAATTGGACGTCATCTTTAAGTCAAGAGTTGATTTTAATGGTTTGAACCTTTTGGTTCTATTGATGTCAAATGTTCACATTTACTGAAACTATTGAGCTGCTTCTGGAGTGTAGACGAGCAGTGTTAACCATACCCATTCACAATTTGTTGTCAGTGATTCTTTGTTACTTCACAACTGGCACTGCTTTATAATTCTCCTGTGCAAACTTGTGATATCCATTATTTGGTGACTGATTAGGCTACTTACAAATTGTTTTTATTGCAAGTTCACCTTGAAAAAGGTACAAGAGCAAAATGATACAAACTGCAAAATGTTGGATGTGCTAAATAAAAATAGAAAATATTAAACATACACAGCAGGTCAAGCGCCATTATGGAGAAAAATGGAATTAACATTTCAAGTTGATGGCCTTTCATCGGAACAGTCAAAGTTTCAATTACTAATTAGCCACATTCCAGGATGTAAAACACACATTTAATATGTGTGGATTGCAATGGCCTCTGATAAATATTCAAAAATATAATAGATTTGAATGCAATGAATTTTAATGTTGATTTATGTCTTCTGTCTGTCCCTGGTCTTATTCAGTACTTTATAAAACGTTAGTTAGAAATTTTGTTTCTCATTCCCTAATTGATGCCTTTGAGAACTCTACGGAGCAATTGGCTGTCCATCTAGCATTGTAGCCTTATTTCTATTGCTGTGTAATTCCCTCGAGCTGACACCCAGTTCAGAAGAGGGAAATTCCATCATAAAGTGATTGCTGCATTTTTGTGGGCAGCAGTCTTCCAGGCCAGCAGCAAAAGTTACGGCTTTGCAAAATCCAGGCCAATTATTCCATATGAAAATCGCCTTGAGGTACTTGAGCTACTAAAGCAAAAATAGTGTCTAGTTAAACGGCAGTATTGAAAAATTACATGTTGAACATTTGCTGAAACATAGAAACATAGAAAATAGGTGCAGGAGTAGGCCATTCGGCCCTTCGAGCCTGCACCGCCATTCGATATGATGATGGCTGATCATCCAACTCAGTATCCCATCCCTGCCTTCTCTCCATACCCCCTGATCCCTTTAGCCACAAGGGCCACATCTAACTCCCTCTTAAATATAGCCAATGAACTGGCCTCAACTACCTTCTGTGGCAGAGAATTCCACAGATTCACCACTCTGTGTGTAAAAAATGTTTTTCTCATCTCAGTCCTAAAAGACTTCCCCCTTATCCTTAAACTGTGACCCCTAGTTCTGGACTTCCCCAACATCGGGAATAATCTTCCTGCATCTAGCCTGTCCAACCCCTTAAGAATTTTGTAAGTTTCTTTAAGATCCCCCCTCAATCTTCTAAATTCTAGCGTGTACAAGCCGAGTCTATCCAGTCTTTCTTCATATGAAAGTCCTGCCATCCCAGGAATCAGTCTGGCAAACCTTCTCTGTACTCCCTCTATGGCAAGAATGTCTTTCCTCAGATTAGGAGACCAAAACTGTATGCAATACTCCAGGTGTGGTCTCACCAAGACCCTATACAACTGCATTTGATATACTAAAAAGGATCTGGACTGCTGGTTTATACCAAAGATAGACACAAAATGCTGGAATAACTCATGGATCAGGCAGCATCTTTGGAGAAAATTTTTCAGTTTGGGATCCTTCTTCAGACATTGTAGTTAGAGGAGGTGGCGAGAGGAGGAAGAAACTGGAAGCAGGAAAAACACCAGGACAAATTGGGGTCTGCAACAGATAACCTAGGCCAAGGAGGTTCCCTGATAGGCCATTTGTTGGCTAGAGACGATGTGATCCCATCCGATCCGAAGAGGGATACATCATTGTGAACTGAGGAACTGTTTAACTGACTTTTAGTGGAGGAAGTGGGGGATGGGGGTGAGGGGGAGGGGGAGAGGAATAGGGAGGAAGGGGAAGGAGGTGTATGTACAAGTTACTCAAAATTTGAGAACTCAACATTCATACCGCTGGGCTATACGTTACCCAAGTGAAATATGAGGTACTGTTTCCCCTATTTGTATGTAGCCTCACTCTGGCAATGAAAGAGGCCCAGGCCAGAAAGATCAGTGTGGGAATGTGAAGGGGAGTTTAAATGGCATTTCCATCACCTCCAATGTGATCATACCAGTAACCACATTTTCCCATCTCCATCCCTTTCCATTTTCCACAGAGACCGCTCCCTCCACAACTCCTTGATTCACTCATCCCTTCCCACCCAAACCATCCCCTCCCAGGTACTTTCCCCTGCAACTGCAGGAGATGTACCGCTTGTCCTTATACCTCTCCCTTGACTCCATCCAGGGAACCCAAATGTCCTTCCAGGTGAGACAGAGGTTCACATGCACCTCCTCTAACCTCACCTACGTGTTACTGATGTGGACTACTGTATATTGGTGAGACAATGCGTAGACTCGGCAGTCGTTTCACCAAAACTTACCTTCAGTCCGCCAAGGTCTACTGGATATCTCGGTTGCAAACCACTTTAACTTCCCTTCCCATTCCCACACTGACCTTTCTGTTTAGTTTAGTTTCTTGTGATGTGTACCGAGGTACAGTGAAAAGCTTTTCTGTTGCATGTTATCCAGTCAGCGGAATGATTATACATGATTACGATCAAGCTGTGTACAGTGTACAGATACAGGATAGAGGGAATAATGTTTAGTGTGAGAGAATGTCCAGAAACATCTGATTAATGATAGTCTGAAGGTCTCCAAAGAGGTAGGTGTTAGCTCAAGACGACTTAGTTGGTGATACAGTAGGACGATTGACATGCCTAGTAACATCTGGGAAGAAATTATACCTCAATCTGGAGGTGTGCATTTTCAAACTTCTATACCTCTTGCTTGATGGAAGCGGGCTGAAGAGGGGGTGTCCAGGGTGAGACTCATCCTTGATTTTGTTGCTGGCTTTGCCAAGGCATCCTGAAGTGTAGATGGAGTCAATGGAAGGGAGGTTGGTTTGCCTAATGGGCTGGACTGCGTCCACAATTCTCTGCAATTTCATGAGGTCTGGGATGGAGCTGTTCCAAAATCATGCTGTGATGCATCCTGATAAAATGCTTTCTATGGTGCATCTGTTGGTGAGAGTTGTTGGGAACATGCCAACATTCCTCAGCCTTCTCAGGAAGCCTTCGAAGGAGGCCCTTCCTGGGTCACCTCCGTTTCCAGATTGAGGCCACACACAAATAGCAGAAAGTGTGCCTCATATTTCACTTGGGTAGCATGCAACTCAGCAATATGAACATTGAATTTTCTAATTTTAGGTAACTTATACGCATATCCCCCCCCCCCCCCCCCCCCCCCCCCCCCTTAACAAGCTTGATAATACAACAATCAACAGATTACTGGATTATTGTGACAACCTACAAGCTCCTTTAAAAAACATAATTCACACCAATGACAGCCTGAGTTTCCAAGCTGACCTCACATGAAGCATGCTGCCCAACCACAACAGAAGCAAGCTTGCAGTGGCTCCATTTATGCTGCAATGGAAGTTAGAGGCTTCTTGGTCAACAAAATCTGGTGAGAGTAATGTTCAGACCCAAGTCTCAAGTCTTGAGCTGTGAAGGAAATGAATTTGCAGATGAAAGGACTAGGAAAGCAAGTATGAAATGTAGAGAGATTTTAAAGCGGCCTTTTCACGGGGCGATTTGACGCAAGAGTTAACCGGAGTTTAACATCGTGGGAACCTCGTGCGATAACAGTGCGGCATTCGTGGACCACCGTGGACCACCGTAGCGCTAACGGCAGGTCATCGTGTAACTTGGTCACTCGGGAGAAAATTCAAGAAAGTTTGAATTTCTCCAAGAGTGACTTGTACACTTGTGGTTGAGTATTGCAACATTATATGAACGTAGTGGCCAGTGCAATATCCGTAATAACTCTTGCGGGTACCGTGGGAACTCCTGCGAACGGTGAACCCGGAAGCTGGACAGAGGGGACAGAAGGTGAGTAAAAATTATCTTATGTGGGATTGAATTTAAAAAATAAATAAAAATAAAGATTTGCATCCGCATATGGACATCAACTTATTCATGAGTTATGTTAATGAGATTCAAGAAAATAACTATAATCTTTAAAAGGGACTTTAAAAGTGACTTTACTGAAAGGTTACGCATTTTTATGGTCCGTGAGAAATTTTTGACATGTACTTCTTTGAGAGATACAGGTCGGACTCCTCGGGTCCAGGGGTCCGGAACGCTACCAATCAATGTTGTACAGAGACCCGTGTAAGGAGTGAACTGTACATGCTGGTTTAAACCGAAGACAGACACAAAAAGCTGGAGTAACTCAGCGAGTCAAGCAGCATCTCTGGAGAAAAAAAGCTGATGTTTCGGGACGAGACACATCTTCAGACTCAATTCCGATTAGGCTGTCTGAAGAAGGGTTCCGGTGTTGGGGGAGTCCAGAACCAGGGTCCCAGTTTTACAGTCTACCGTGGGAACTCTTTAACTCAGTAAAGTAAAGTAGCCTTTATTGTCATATCAGCGCACAGGCAGCAGTTGACTGTTGCTCTATTCAGTTTCCCAGGGGGTCGGGACGGGACTGGAGTTGGGAGAGAAAGGTGGGGGAGTCGAGGGAGAGGAGGGGGAGACAGATGGGGGTGTCTTCATTTACTGACGGCGGGTGTCTGTCACTGAAACAGGCAGGTGAGATTTCACATCCACCTTGTGTGTGCCTCTCTCTCTCTCTCCCTCCCTCTTACACAGGCTGATAGACTCTGCCTCTGTGAGTGTACGTCTCTTTCTCCCCCTCTCCCACACACAGTAAGACCGAGGTACTGTGCTCAGGGCCGGTGCTAGGAATTGCGGGGCCCAATTAGAAAACTGATGGCGGGGCCCCTACTCTCAGGGCCGGCCTTAGGGGGTGCGGGGCCCAATTGGGAACAATTTTGGTGAACCCCAGATTCCCAGCCAAGGTGTGTCAGCCCAGTTATTTAGTATATATTATGAAATTGTACACTAGGGTGTGATGGATTCTACACTGTGTGAATCTCTCCCGCTCCCTCCCGTTTCACTGTCAGTAGCTCCGCTGCTTCCAACCTTTACCGTAGCAGCTAATTACCATTAAACTGCATTATGTGATTGGACACAATGCCCTTGGAGACAGCGGCTGATTGGACGGGAGGAGATCTATTTGTGATTGGACGGGAATTTTAAAGCAAGCTGGTTGGTGATTGGATGCAACCCCCTTAGAGCCAACGATTGATTGGCCGCCAAACAAAATTGTCAAATCTGTAACAAAAATCGCGGGTTGATGCGAACTCAGTGGATCTGGTTGTATCTCCAAACTAATCTGGTTGTATCAACCAGACTATCTGGTTGTATCTCCAAACTAATCTGGTTGTATCAACCAGACTATCTGGTTGTATCTCCAAACTAAACAGTATAACATGCAGGTACATTCATTTAAAATTCAGTGATTATTTCACATGATTTCTCACTGTGTAAAGCTCAATATCTGACCAATTTCTGTTTAACACGTTTGGTCTGCCGTGAGCATTTTTCTCTCCCAAAATAGTTCACATCTAGCAAACCGATCAACGAACCAGACAGCAGTTGGACGCAGTCATAGAACCATAGACAATAGGTGCGGGAGTAGACCATTTGGCCCTTCGAGCCTGCACAGCCATTCAATATGATCATGGCTGATCATCCAACTCAGTATCCTGTACCTGCCTTCTCTCCGTACCCCCTGATTCCTTTAGCCACAAGGGCCACATCTAACTCCCTCTTAAATATAGCCAACGAACTGGCCTCAACTACATTCTGTGCCAGAGAATTCCAGAGATTCACCACTCTCTGTGTAAAAAATGTTTTTCTCATCTCAGTCCTAAAAGATTTCCCCTTTATCCTTAAACTGTGACCCCTTGTTCTGGACTTCCCCAACATCGGGAACAATCTTCCTGCATCTAGCCTGTCCAACTCCTTAAGAATTTTGTAAGTTTCTATAAGATCCCCCTCAATCTTCTAAATTTTAGCGAGTGCAAGCCGAGTCTATCCAGTCTTTCTTCATATGAAAGTCCTGACATCCCAGGAATCAGTCTGGTGAACCTTCTCTGTACTCCCTCTATGGCAAGAATGTATTTCCTCAGATTAGGAGACCAAAACTGTACGCAATACTCCTGGTGTGGTCTCACCAAGACCCTGTACAACTGCAGTAGAACCTCCCTGCTCCTATACTCAAATCATTTTGCTATGAATGCTAACATACCATTCGCTTTCTTCACTGCCTGCTGCACCTGCATGCCTACTTTCAATGACTGGTGTACCATGACACCCAGGTCTCGTTGCATCTCCCCTTTGACCTACAAGGCACTGAATGGTCTTGGTCCAAAATACATCTCTGACCTACTTGTTGTATATGAGGCGCCTAGACTCCTCAGGTCTTCAGGGACAGGTTTACTCAGTGTTCCCAGGGTCAGAACTAAAAAGGCTGAAGCAGCATTTGGTTTTTATGCTCCACACCTGTGGAACAAGCTCCCTGAACACCTGAGGTGTGCACAAACTGTAAGCGCATTTAAATCAGGCCTAAAATCACTGTTGTTTAGTATAGCTTTTCCATAACCCGACATGCAGGTAATCTTAACCGTCTAATTTTAACCCTTTTATGTGCTTTTTAAAATCGTTTTATTGTTTCATTGACGTTGTTTTATTATTCATACATTTGTCGTATTGCTTATTTTGCAATTTTTAATTATTGACTATTTTATTTTTTCTTTCCTGTAAAGCACCTTGAATTGCAGTTTGCACGAATGGTGCTATACAAATAAATTTGCCTTGCCTTGCCTTGCCTTGCCTAATCGGCCACCATTCAGATAAAAGTCTACTTTCCTGTTTTTGCCACCAAAGTGGGTAACCTCACATTTATCCACATTATACTGCATCTGCCATGCATTTGCCCACTCACCCAGCCTATACAAGTCATCTTGTAGCCTCCTAGTTTAGAGGGGTTTAAACGGTTTAGAGATGTTTAGAGGGCTTCAGATAGGTTTAGAAGTGTTCAGAAGTGTTGTAGAGGGAAATAGGGGGGGGGGGGGATAGACGGGGTTTAGAGGTGTTCAGAGGGTCCCAGAGGGGTTTAGAGACGTTATAAGCCCCCCGTGAGAAATTGTATTTCTCTGAAATTGAAGATAGACATAAAGCTGGAGTAACTCAGCAGGACAGGCAGCGCGGCGACTCTGGAGAGAAGACCCTTCTTCAGACTGAATTGAACTCTCGTCGGTGAGAGTACTTGTGATTGTCTGAAGACGGGTCTCGACCAGAAACGCAACCCTCTCCCCAGAGCCCATGCCCATCCCGCTGAGCCACCTTCAACTTCAGAGCCAAACAAAAAACACAGAGTGCTGGAGGAACTCAGCGGTCAAGGCGGCTGCCTCACCCGCTGGGTTTCTCCAGCATTTTTGTCTACCGCTAAACGTCAATGATTCCGGGAATGCTGAGGAGACAGGGTGATAGAGAGGGAGTGGGAGAGCTAGAGAGAGACGAGATGGTGAGCGGGAGAGAGAGAAGGAGGGAGAGAGAGAGCAAAGCACAGAGAGACACAACGTGGGTCGGTAGGTGAATGACTAACCTGCCCACCAGGAAGAAGCCCCTTCTCGCGGTCCGGGGCCCTCACTCATGATGGTGAGTTTAAAGAAATTCTCAATGTGTCATCGATCTACATTCCTCAGTAAATGTAATTGTGTTTTAAACAAGTATTTATGACGCCGCGTGAATTTTATAAAAAGGAACACGGCGTCATTAATACTCATTCAAAACACAATAACATTTACTGAGGAATGTGGATGGATGCAGATTGATATAACAACTTGTTAACAACTTCATGTTAAGAAGTGCTAACAGTACTAGTTAACAAATCGTTTGTGTCTGATGGCCGTGCAGCGGTTGTTATACATTGTCGTTTAAAAAAAAATCCGCATGGCGAATTAAAAAATATAATCTTTATTTAACAAGGAGAATTCGTATTTCCGTACGAAATACGGAACATTAGTGCGGGGACCCCATTAGGCGCGGGGCCCAATTGGGGGCAATCGGTCAAATCGGCTTAAAACCGGCCCTGACTGTGCTCAGTCCATCTGTGTCTCCCACATACACAGTAAAATATGTCTCCAAATGAGCCAATTCAACCAAGGGAGGATATATATAGTGTGTGAAAAAAAAGTTACATCATTTGTGTCACGTGTAGTTCACGATGTTCATTCAAGGTTTAACGGGAAAGGTCGGGAAACGGACAAGTCACTCGCACAAATAGCAGAAATGCCGAGTACCGTGGGAACTCTTTATCTACTGCCGTTATATCGTGCGAGACTCGTGCTGGACCACGACCTCTTCACTCTGGTGACATCTTGCGTCAACTCGCCCCGTGAAAAGGCCGCTTAACAGAGGGTTTGATTGATCATAGACACAAAGCACTGGAGTAACTCAGCTGGTCAGGCAGCATCTCTGGAGCAAGATTTTACTGTCCATATAGCTTTGGATCAGTGTTCCGGATATAATCATGTGGTCAGAACCAAAGTAATGCAGTTATCATGGAGTGGAATTGGGGAGGAGATTATTGAGATGAACAGGAACAATGGCATGGAGGAATTTGAGTGCAAAACGTACTTCTAAGGGATATCAAAATCAAAACAAAAGATTGGTACAAATTTGCTGGGGGAAAAGTATGTGGCCAGGAGCAATCTGGGATCCCTAAAAAATAATTGAATGATAAATAAAAAGGGTTGAGATCTTGAATACTTATTTTGATTTAGTATTTATAAAAGAGGATGCAAATTGCAAGCGGGTAATCCCATGGAAATTAAAATTGCATCAGGAAAGGTGTATTAAAATATGAACATAGATCGAGTTAGCTCTTTTTATATAAAAGACAGGTGTCAGAGGTCATGGAACGGTGCTCCGGTGGCTGGGACGGCGTTCTGGCGGCGGTGACCTGAGTCCGGGGTTCAGCCGCGGGCCAGCGGCTGCGTCCACTGGACTGGAGGGCGGCAGCTTCGACCACCCCGGGCCACGGTGTTTGAGCCGGCCCGTTTGCGGGGTTCGGTGAGCCGCGGGACTGGTTGTACCATCGCCCGGTGGGGTATCGCCTCAGCGCAGAGGGAGAAGAGGAGGGAAGACACTGCAGCCCTAATATTTTTGCCTCCACCACAGTGAGGAGGTGTTTGGAGGACTCACTGTGATGGATGTTAATTTGTGTTTGTTGTTGTTTATTATTGTATTATTGTATGTATGACTGCAGGCACGAAATTTCGTTCAGACCGTAAGGTCTGAATGACAATAAAGGTAATTCTATGGGGAGAAGGCAGGAGAATGGGGTTAGAAGGGAGAGATAGATCAGCCATGATTGAATGGTGGAGTGACTTGAAGGGCTGAATGGCCTAATTCTGCCTAATTCACATGATCTTATGACTATTTCAAGCAAAGTTTCACTGCAATCATCTCCTGACACATGTAGGTAATGGACATCTCTTGATTCAGAGACCATTTGTTTTGTTTGGAAAACTGAACACTTCACTTTTCCTGTTCAAGAAAGGTGAGAGTGGGAAATCATTGTGCTTTAGGACAATGTGGAGCAATAGTTGGGAAGCAACTAGACTGTGAAATTAAAGATATAGAACACATGAAATAATACCTCGAAGATTTGCAGCTTATCATGGAAAAATAGCATGGATTTGTGAAGGAAAATGTAATTTTAATTTGGAGAGGTGATTAAATATTAGACCGAGAAAAGTCTTCAAATATTAATTATGAGGACATCCAGGCAGAATCTGATAAAGTCCCTCAAGACATTGCTAGTGAGCGTTAAAGCTGATGAAATTGAAAGGAAATGATTGAAGCCTTCAGAGGTTTGTAGAGCACAAAATAGGAATAATATGTCAGTATTCAATTGGATAAGATGTGACAAGTGGTGTCAGCAAAAGTCTGAGTTGCATAGGTTATTAATTACTGGATACATTATTGTTGGTGGGTTAGTGAATGGACTGGTAAACTAGTTAGGTGTGGGGTGCGATATGGCTACACATTTGGCAATAAATACCACAGGTATCTGTTCCCAATATCTGCCAGGACGGTATAAGAAAGCAAGGATAGGACATCCCTGCTATTTCCCGCCTCCTCTTTCATTTTAGTTTAGTTTAGTTTAGAGATAGAGTGCAGAAACCAGCACTTTGGCCCACCGAGTCCACACCGACCAGCAATCCCCCCACATTAACATGATCCTACACACACCAGGGACAATTTACAAATATACCAAGCCAATTAATCTACAAAGCTGTACGTCTTTGCAGTGTGGGAGGAAACCGAAGATCTTGAAGAAAACCCACGCAGGTCACGGGGAGAATGTTCAAACTCTGTGCAGACAAGCACCCAGTCAGGATCGAACCCGGGTCTCTGGCGCTGTAAGGCAGTAGTACTACTGCTAAGCCGCCGTGCCATACCCCATCTTCTTGTGTACCATCTGAAAAGCTTGATGGCAACTCATGTAGCACCATTCTGAATTGTTCCGGGTCCAAATTGCATTCTGCATGCCTGCTACCAATTATCCCAGCCATAGTCCAATTATCTTTTAAGAAGTACATCTAATCTAGAGCAGTGCAGATTAGTTTTTAATTGTTAATAGTAATTTATTTTTTGTGCAGCTGTGTCCTTAACATCAGCTTCATGTAAAAATTCCTACAGTGAGCACAAGGTTGGTGTGTATATACATTGGATTGTGCTTACAGGTTTCAGATTATTAAAAAATAAGAAGAATATAAATGACCATTTGATCTAACAAGCTTTCTCTTGGTTTATAATAATCAAGAGATTAATTTGAACATAGGTTAACTATGTCAGGTTTAAAAGCACTATGAAAAGGATAATTCAGTTCAGTTATAGGCAATTATTCTTTATAATAAGTTAATCTTTATGCATGCTCACTAAACTTTATGAAGATTCTAGAATTGAAATGGGGAGATGTCCCAACCAACACAAATTGGTAAATAAAGAAGATAGATACAAAATGCTGGAGTATTCAGTCTTGAAGGGCTTGTCCCGAAACGTCGCCCATTCCTTCTCTCCAGAAATGCTGCCTGTCCCGCTGTTACTCCAGCATTTTGTGTCTCCCTCCCACCTCTCCCCCCTCCCCACCCCTCTACCTCCCGTCCACACCCCTCTACCTTCACTCCACCCCCCCTATCTCCCCCCTCCTCACTCTCCATCCCCATTACGCCCCTCTCCCTCCATCTCCACCCACCTCCCCCCCCCTTCTCCCCCCTTCCCCCCTCTCTCCCCCCTCCCCCTCCACCCCTCTGCCCTCCCTCCACTTCACCCCTCTTCCCTTCCCCCCCTCCACCACTCCCCTCTCTCTCCCCCTTCCTTCCCCCCTCTCCCCTCCTCTCTCCCCCTCCACCCCTCTGCCTTCCCTCCACCTCACCCCTCTCCCCTCCCCTCCACCTCACCCTCTCCCCTCCCATCCACCTCTATCTCCCTCCCCCTCCCCCCCTTCCTCCCCATCCTCTCTCCCCTTCTGCCCCTCCTCCACTCTCCCCTCCCGCTCTCTCTCCACCTCCCTCCCCCTCTACCTTCACTCCCCCCCCTTCTCCCCACTCCCCCTCTCCCCCCTTCTCCCCCCCTCCTCTCTCCCCCCTCTCCCCCTCCACCCCTCTGCCCTCCCTCCACCACCCCTCTTCCCTTCCCCCCCTCTCCCCCCCTCCTCTCTCTCCCCCACTCCCCTCTCTCTCCCCCCTTCCTTCCCCCCTCTCTCCTCCTCTCTCCCGCCCTCTCCCCCTCCACCCCTCTTCCCTCCCCTCCACCTCACCCCTCTCCCCTACCTCTATCTCCCTCCCTCCTCCACCTCCCCCACTCTCCCCTCCCCTCCCCCTCTCTCTCCACCTCCCTCCCCTTCCCTTCCCACCTCCCCTCTCTCCCCCCTCTCTCTCCCCCGTCCCCCCTCCTCTCTCGCTCCTCCACACCTCCCCCACTCCCCTCCCCCCCTCCCCCCCCTCTCACCCCCCTCTCACCCACCTGTGTGTGTGGTGGGCTGGTTCGTGTGTGTGTGACTTAGTTTTTAATCGCGAAACTCTGCGATATATTGGAGAGTGAGCCCCCAGTGGACACTGGAGGACTTCGCCGCTGACAGTACAGGCAGAACGCAAGACAGCTGAAACCTAGAGTGACACAGCAGCAAGCTACAGTCGGCAGATACGGAAGGCTATATCGGAGTGAAAATTTTCAGAAATTACTTAGTCATCCAAACTCAACCGTACAACATTAAACTTATTTAACTCTTTTCGCAAACGTTAGTGGTGTATTTATCGTGATATGAGGTATTTTTAGTGTTTTTAACCCTGTTTATGAAGAGGCGGGAAAATGGCAGCCATTTTGGATTTTTATTTCCACTGCGCCTGGATACAGCAGTGGTGTGGACTACAAGCAGTATTCATTGGCGGACTTTGTGGGAAAACATAAAGGGAAGTAGTCTCTTGATTTCATTATTATTGATTGAATCGCTGAGATACACTGTAGAACATCACAACTAAGTATGGCCATATTATACAGCATACGTAAGCATACTGTTGTTATGCCTGTTTGTGAGACAACAAATTCAACCATTGGAAACAAACTCTACAGATGACCAACACCTGTTTTTTTATAGTGGGTTCTCACACTTAATCCTGAGAGAAGATTGCATGAGATACACATCAATTTACATCAACAGTTACAGACTCTTGTCTAAACCAGCAATCTGTACGACTATTGAACTGAGGCTGAAGAAACACTTTGGATTTCTCATTACTTTGCTGTTAACTGGGGATGTTAGTCTAAACCCTGGGCCTTCAAACTGTGGGAGCTGTAATAAGCTGGTAACAAAACACCGAAGAAAACTTCAATGCATAGATTGTGATGCAATGTATCATGTCAAATGTACTGACGTGACTATCAAGGAATATATGAACATTACAAAGCAGAATCTTTCATGGCAATGCACAAACTGTAAACCTGAACCATGTGGGGTGTGCAATAACTAGCCAGCACAAGGGTATAGAATGTGATGGATGTCAAAGATGGATACATGCTGCATGCGGTGGAGTGGATGAGGTAACATACAGGGAAAAATTGTGTCTGGATATATCCAATATGTGAAATTATGAACATTTCTGATACACTGTTTAATACATCATTTGAAAGTAATACAAAAAAACGTAATGAGATTTTCCCGGATACATATGTTATCTATCGAAGGGATAGAAGGGACGGAATTCATGGTGGCATCTTAATAGCATGTTAAAAGGATATTATTATGATTCGTAAAGAAGAGTTTGAAATAGATAGTGAATTAATGTGGAACCAAATTGAATTGAAAGGACGGCACAAACTTTTAATAGGTACCGCTTATAAGCCCAGACACGATGATAAACAGTTTGTAAATGAACTTGAGAATTAATTTGAGAAAATATGCAATAAAGGCAAGGGATACAATATAGTACTTTCAGGTGACTTTAATCAGCCTAATATTAACTAGGAAGACTCAACAATAGTGCAGGATCAATCTGCATCCATGGATACAGCTGAACTACTACTGGGGCTGTAATGAGTTTTAGACTGAACCAACTGATTAATAAACCAACAGAAAGAGGTAACATTTTAGACTTGGTATTCACAAATAACACCAGTCTTGTTCAGGGTACTAAGGTGGAAGCAGGTGGAAGCGACCATGACATAGTTATTGTTGAGCTGAATCTGGAACCTAGAAGAAAATACAACGTACGGCGGAAAACAAATGAGGAACTGATCAATGCAGACCTGGATGCTTTACGGGACCATGATCTCTCAATGGGGAATGCTTCTATTCAGGAGAAGTGGGACACTGTGAAACCGAAATAAAGCAGATCATGGAGAGACATATTCCAAAAGAAACAGCAGCCAAACCAAATCCTCTACCTGGTTCATCAGACATCACTACAGACTCAGGCGTAAGAAACAGAGGGCATACAATAAAGCAAAGAAGACACAAAACAAAGAAGATTGGGATTCCTTTGTAAATTGCCAGAAGGAATTAAGGAAAGCTCAGAATAAAGCCGAACAAGACTTTGCGTCAAACAACCTTACCACAGCAATGAAAGAAAACGTCAAGCAATTTTGGTCTTATATGAAACGTTTGGGTAACGGAGAGAAGGGAGTTGCAGACCTCATGGTGAACAACACAATTGTAAGTGACGGGAAAGGGAAGGCCGAAGCACTTGATGCTCAATTCACCAGTGTATTTACAAGGGAAAACAAGTCATAGAAGGGCAATAAGGCTGCGCCAGAGAATAGTAAGATTAAACGAGAACTTTGAAGTTTGATCTTTATTTTATGAGGAGTTACGATGAGGGAATAAGGCCCGTTCAGCCGCACGTGCGCCAATCTTCAAAGCAGCGGTGTGAAACCACAGAAAATAATAACAGTGACTGAAGTATGATAGTAAGATGGAAGAAGACTAGAACTACCCGATGAGCTTAACGAGGGCTGGGAGCGGAGGGCACGTTTTCCCTCATCGTAAAATCTAACATGAGCATTAAACAAACGCTTCCCATCTCCTGAAGCAGCAAAATACCGCTTTTTGGTACCATTCCAGCACTGAATACATACAAAAATAGGCATGACAAACCCAAGCCGTAATGAGTCTATTGAGAATCTGTAGAACATATATTGATTTTATCATGCAACGGCTGATCTTTCAAACCGCAGGCTGGACCAGCAAATTACGTTTGCTGGGATACTGATGGACTCACAACATGGCTTCAGAGCAAAACGTTCAACAGAAACACAACTTATTGTCACTATTGATGGCATCACAAGGGTATTAGATAAGGGGAAATCTATACATATGGCAATCCTGGGCTTTTCGAAAGCGTTCGATAAAGTTCCTCATGAAAGACTCCAAGGAAAGCTGGATTACTATGGCATCAGAAATAGTCTACATAACTGGATTAGGGACTGTCTCACAAACCGGACGCAGAGGGTGGCCTGTGAAAGAAACATTTCTTTAGAAGAACAAGTATTGTCCGAGTACCGCAAGGCATGGACCATTGTTGTTCCTGACATACATTAATGATCTACCTAAACACATAAATTGTAAAACAAGACTCTTCGCAGATGATCGTCTTGTATATACACCTGTCACTGATGTAGAGGATGTGAACTCCTTACAAGAAGACCTTAAGTTCTTGGAATTATGGCAAAACACATGGAAGATGGGCTTCAACCTAACCAAATGCTCAATTATGGTAATTTCAAACAAGAAGAAACCACCTGCTCAAGACTACATCTTCTGTTGACAAATACTTAATAGTACAAGTTCACAACCATACCTTGGAGTTCTTCTTGATAGCAAGCTTTTGTGGGGAGAACACGTGGACAACACGGTCACTAAAGCCAACCTGCGAAACACTAAGGGGCAGAAAACATAGTGGGAGTTGTGTACAGGCCACCTAACAGTAGTAGTGAAGTTGGGGATGGCATCAAACAGGAAATTAGAAATGCGTGCAACAAAGGTAAAACAGTTATAATGGGTGACCAATCTACATATAGATTGGGTGAATCAAATTGGCAGGGATGCTGAGGAAGAGGATTTCTTGGAATGTATGCGGGATAGTTTTCTAAACCAACATGTAGAGGAACCAACGGGAGAGCAGGCTATTCTAGACTGGATATTGAGTAATGAGGAAGGGTTATTTAGCAGTCTTGTTTAGCGTGGCCCCTTGGGCAAGAGTAATCCATAATATGGTTGAGTTCTTCATTAGGATGGAGAGTGACATTGTTAATTCAGAAACAAGGGTTCTGAACTTAAGGAAAGGTAATTTTGAGGGTATGAGACGGGAATTGGCCAAGATAGACTGGCAATTGATTCTTAAAGGTTTGATGGTGGATATGCAATGGAAGGCATTTAAAGACTGCATGGATGAACTACAACAATTGTTCATCCCAGTTTGGCAAAAGAATAAATCAGGGAAGGTAGTGCGTCCATGGATAACAAGGGAAATCAGGGATAGTATCAAAACAAAAGATGAAGCATACAAATTAGCCAGAAAAAGCAGCCTACCAGAGGTCCGGGAGAAATTCAGAGACCAGCAGAGGAGGACAAAGGGCTTAATTAAGAAAGGGAAAATAAATTATGAAATAAAACTGGCAGGGAACATAAAAACTGACTGCAAAGGTTTTTATAGATATGTGAAGAGAAAAAGATTAGTTAAAACAAATGTAGATCCCTTGCAGTCAGAAACAGATGAATTGATCATGGGGAACAAGGACATGGCAGACCAATTGAATAACTACTTTGGTTCTGTCTTCACTAAAGAAGACATAAATAATCTGCAGGAAATAGCAGAGGACCGAGGGTCAAATGAGATGGAGGAACTGAGTGAAATCCAGGTTAGTCAGGAAGTGGTGTTAGATAAAGTGAATGGATTAAAGGCTGATAAATCCCCAGGGCCAGATAGGCTGCATCCCAGATTGCTTAAGGAAGTAGCCCCAGAAATAGTGGATGCATTAGTGCTAATTTTTCAAAACTCCTTAGATTCTGGAGTAGATCCTGAGGATTGGAGGGTAGCTAATGTAACCCCACTTTTTAAAAAGGGAGGGAGAGAGAAAGCGGGGAATTACAGACCAGTTAGTCTAACATCGGTAGTGGGGAAAATGTTAGAGTCAGTTATTAAAGATGGGATAGCAGCACATTTGGAAAGTGGTGAAATCATTGGACAAAGTCAGCATGGATTTATGAAAGGTAAATCATGTCTGACGAATCTTATAGAATTTTTCGTGGATGTAACTAGTAGAGTAGATAAGGGAGAACCAGTGGATGTGTTATATCTGGACTTTCAGAAGGCTTTCGACAAGGTCCCACACAAGAGATGAATACGCAAACTTAAAGCACACGGTATTGGGGGTTCAGTATTGATGTGGATAGAGAATTGGCTGGCAGACAGGAAGCAAAGAGTAGGAGTAAACGGGTCATTTTCAGAATGCAGGCAGTGACTAGTGGAGTACCGCAAGGATCAGTGCTGGGTCCACAGCTATTTACAATATATATTAATGATTTGGACGAGGGAATTGAATGCAATATCTCCAAGTTTGAGGATGACTCGAAGCTAGGGGGCAGTGTTAGCTGTGAGGAGGATGCTAGGAGGCTGCAAGGTGACTTGGATAGGTTGGGTGAGTGCGCAAATGCATGGCAGATGTAGTAAAATGTGGATAAATGTGAGGTTATCCACTTTGGTTGCAAGAACAGGAAAGTAGACTATTATCTGAATAGTGGCCGATTAGGAAAAGGGGAGATGCAACGGGACCTGGGTGTCATGGTACACCAGTCATTGAAAGTAGGCATGCAGGTGCAGCAGGCAGTGAAGAAAGCGAATGGTATGTTAGCATTCATAGCAAAAGGATTTGAGTATAAGAGCAGGGAGGTTCTACTGCAGTTGTACAGGGCCTTGGTTAGACCACACCTGGAGTATTGTATGCAGTTTTGGTCTCCTAATCTGAGGAAAGACATTCTTGCCATGGACGGAGTACAGAGAAGGTTCACCAGACTAATTCCTGGGATGGCAGGCCTTTCATATGTAGAAAGACTGGATAGACTTGGCTTGTACTCGCTAGAATTTAGAAGATTGAGGGGGGATCTTATAGAAACTTACAATATGCTTAAGGGGTTGGACAGGATAGATGCAGGAAGATTGTTCCCGATGTTGGGGAAGTCCAGGACAAGGGGTCACAGTTTAAGGATAGTGGAGAAGTCTTTTAGGACCGAGATGAGAAAAACATTTTTTCACAGAGATTGGTGAATCTGTGGAATTCTCTGCCACAGAAGGTAGTTGAGGCCATTTCATTGGCTATATTTAAGAGGGAGTTAGATGTGGCCCTTGTGGCTAAAGGGATCAGGGGGTATGGAGAGAAGGCAGGTACAGGATACTGAGTTGGATGATCAACCATGATCATATTGAATCGCGGTGCAGGCTCGAAGAGCCGAATGGCCTACTCCTGCACCTATTTTCTATGTTTCTATGTTTCTATGTTTCTATGACATTACGATTCCTTAGACGAAACCTCTGGTTCTGCCCAAAGGAAGTGAAAACCACAGCATATACAACATTGGTTAGACCCTTACTGGAATACTCTTCAAGCGCCTGGGTCCCATACAAAACTGGTCATATCAACAAACTAGAAGGGGTACAGAGGAAAGCAGCACCCTTTTGCATCGGGAACTACAATAGAGGTAGCAGTGTCACCCAGATGTTGTCCAACCTGGAGTTGGAAAAGCTGGAAACACGAAGGGCAAGGAACAGACTAGCCATGTTGTACAAGATTCAAAAGGGGGTCCTGGGCATAACTGCAGATAGATACATAACATACTCAACAGAAAGGAGAACAAGAAAGAGAAATGATATGCAAATAGAAACCCCATTCGCCAAGACAGATATTTATAAGAACTCATTCTTTGTAAGAACCTTAAGAGAATGGAATAAACTAGACAACTAGTCAAATCACTTTCACTGGACAGCTTTAGGGGGGCACTAACAGCATGTTAGTGTGCACAACACATCCAAGTTGGCAATATGCAGAAAACTGCCCTGCCGACTACAAATTCAGAAGGTTCAATGATTTGGATGAGAACATATAGGGCAAGATTAGCAAGTTTGGATGATGATACAAAAGTTAGTTGTTTTGCAGATGGTGAAGATGGTGGTGAAAGATTGCAGCAGGATCTGGATCGATTGGCCAGGTGGGCGCAGGAATGGTTGATGGAAATGCAACACCTCACAGAAAAGTGTGAGGTGTTGCATTTTGGGACATCGAACAAGGGCAGGACCTTTACTGAGGAAGTTTAAAAGATTTAAAAGTTACAAAAATTGATTCAGCTGAAACTAGAAGTAAAAACAGGCTGTTACCTTTCTCCTATTAATTGCAAAACCAGCAGAAAACACTTACCCTTGCTCCTATTACACTAACAAGGCTAACAAAGATGTTTATGCTCTTTTTCCCATAACACAAGCGAGATAACAAGCACAACTTCAAGAATATCTCCTCTTTAATAAAAACATTAAGAGGATGTTCAGGCACTCTGCTCCTACCCTTGCTCTATAAGTTTATAATGTGCATCATTAAAGTAAAAAAAAACAAGATGCTTGATCTGCAGAAAAATAGCCTTCTCATCATAACCATATGTGGGCTAAACCTTCTTCTCTCGGAAGAATCGGTCAATCTTCAGAAGGTGTCAATCTTAAGAAGCAAGAGGCAGTATTATGCTATGTAAGATAAAGTATTGCTGAATTGCTGATTATTGAGGTATAAATATATCTACTTAAACACTGCCCCTGTGTGTGGGGATAGAGTGAACCCATAGTCTGTATATTACATACTGTAAGAGTTTACGGCCACACCCGCCTGGCCAAAAAAAAGATTGTACTACTTAATTACTGATTTTATTTGCGTTTTTGTCTGTTTAAGAGAAACTGAACCTCAACAATACAGTAAATGGCAGGCCTCGGTGTAGTGTTGTAGAGCAGAGGGATCTAGGAGTACAGGTGCATGGTTCCTTGAATGTCGAGTCGCAGGTAGATAAGGTGGTCAAAAATGTTTTTGGCACTTTGGCCTTGATCAGTCAGAGTATTGAGTATAGAAGTCGGGAGATCATGTTGCAGTTGTATAAGACGTTGGTGAGACTGCATTTAGAATATTATGTTCAGTTCTGGGCACCTTGTTATAGAAAAGGTATTGTCAAGCTTGAAAGGGTTCAGAAAAGATTTATGAGGGTGTTGTCAGGACTAGAGGGTGTGAGCTATAGGGAGAGATTGAGTAGGCTGGGTCTCTCTTCCGTGGAACGCAGGAGGATGAGAGGAGAGCTTATAGAGGTGCACAAAATCATGAGATTAATAGATCGGGTAGATGCACAGTCTTTTACCCAGAGTAGGGGAATCGAGGACCAGAGGACATACGTTCAAGGCGAATGGGAAAAGATTTCATAGGAATCCGAGGGGTAACTTTTTCACACGAAGGGTGGAGGGTGTATGGAACAAGCTGCCAGAGGAGTCAAGAATCAAGTCAAGAGTGTTTTATTGTCATATGTCCCAGATGGACAATGAAATTCTTACTTGCTGCAGCACAACAGAATACGTGAATATGTAAACATAGTTCATATCGGGGGAAGAGAGAAAAAAAGGAAAAAAAAGTTAAATAAATAACAAATATAGTGCAATAATGACATAGTATTTTGCAGTTCAGAGCTTATTTGTTGTTGTGTTTAATAGCCTTTAATAGTTGAGGCTGGGACTATCCCATCGTTTAAGAAACAATTAGACAGCTACATGGATAGGACAGGTTTGGAGGGATATGGACCAAGCGCAGGCAGGTGGGATTAGTGTAGCTGGGAGATTGTTGGCCGGTGTAGGTGTTGGGCCGAAGGACCTGCTTCCCCACTGTATCACTCTATGACTCTATAACAAACAGTGTATTCTACTTTATGACCATTTAAACTAAAAATAATATTTTAATTCTTTTGAAACCAAGATTCATAATTTTCACTTGACAGCAGCAATTAAAGTTCAATATTTGGCCACTGAGAATTTTTGACAATGTGCGTGATTTATTCCATATGCGATGTTAACAAAACTGTAAACCTACTTGCAACAAATATTTATGATTCTGTTATGATTCTGTTGCACACACTGCACAAAGGAACTAACCTTTACATCTGTTAAAGTAATGTGATTTCAAACATGTTACAAAGTAAAGATGTATTTATTTCAATGGAACAGAATGGAATGGTGCTGAGAACAGCAAGAAAGCGATTAGCTAATTGCAAAAGAAGCAAAGTATCTCAAAATGTAAAACTATTTTCTGCTTTTCCCACACTAGTCATTTCGGGGAATAGGCCTCTACTAATAAAACTCAGCTGCCAGGAGGACCACAGGAGTGCTATATAATGACTTTCCTCCAGCACTCTCTCGTAGGCAGCACAACTAAGATCAAGAACTTGCCATGTATAAAACTAAGGATACAAGTCCACATTCTTATCACTGCAGGACAGCCCATTAAGATATTAAGTAACTGGTTCATTTTGTGCATTTTAATTGGTAATGTATATTTTATAGCAAAACTGGGCATATGTTTTGAATTCTTCAAAGTATAAATATATTCTTGGATATAATTTATGATATTTACATCGTAGTTAATAAGTATTGTTAGTGTTAGAAAATAACTTTCCATGTCTGTTATCGCATTTAAAAAATGTTTTTACTCTTGTACTTCTGCAAATGGAAAATGAAAAGCAATCAATAGACTAATATATTGCAAAAATAAACCCCACAAAGTGCAGGTGTAACAGTGGTAAGGCAGTGTGTCTGGAGAATATGGATAGATGCCGTTTTGGGTCAGGACCCTTTTTCAGGTCCTTCTTCATATATCGCAAAGAGGTTTTATAAATAACAAAAGTACCATTTGTGCATCTGTTTCATATATATCCCCTCTAACACATAGAACAGCACGTTCTCTGCCTGCATGTAATTCATATCCCTCCATTCCCTGCATATCATGTGTCTATCTAAAAGCCTCTTGAGTGCCACTATTGTAATTGCCTCCACCACAAGATACAATGGTGGAGGCAGATACATTTTCCCAATTATTAGACGATAATCAGGTGACCCATATGTTCACTATATGCGTGTAATGAGGCACATCCATGTAAACATTGAGTATGAAAATAACAAATAAGATTTCTGCACATAGTTGGAGTTGATTGGTTCAATTATATTTGATAGTATTGCAAACAGAAACCTGTGGTAGTTTTGCCAAATGTGCAGCAAAAGCATAATGGATTGAAGTGTGAAAGCGCACACCACCTGATTGGATACAGTTTCTTCCCAGCTGTTATCAGGTAACTGAATAATCCTACCACAACCAGAGAGCAGTGCAGAACTACTATCTATTTTCTTCTTCCTGAACTACGAGATTCTGCTTTATCCACAATGTTCCACACATTTAATTGATGCATTGAGCTTTCAGTCGTTAAACAGATTTTAAATGCAGTCACCACTCATGGTATTGGCTTCAGGATGGTTCATCCAACTAATTAAAGATTATTACACTTCTGGGATGCTGAAGTCAACAAAAGTATACAAAGTAAAGTCGTTTTGAAGTGAGTACTTTTGTGGAAATTGTAAATGTGCATACAGTAAATATGTATTTGGATTTCAAGTTCACAATTGTTTCAGACTTCCAAAAATCGCATGCATTGTGCAACGATAAATTGCAGGAAAATCCGAGTCGTACATCATCATTTAATCTTTACCCAAAAAGAATAATTGCAAAACATAATGAATAAGTGTGTTAATTTAGGAACCAATCTTTTTCTCATTTTGTAGCTTTGCACAACAGTGGCCCCAATTTTGATCCATTCAATGGATATTAAACTCAAACAAATTAAGTGACATTCCTTGGTGCAGAGAACAAACTAAATCCAAAATGTTTCCTGTGAAAAATCCTTCCAAAAATTAAGCAATACTACTTGCTGGGTGAAAGCAAGCATGAAATATAAATACAGTCATTTGACTTCATCTAATTTAACATTAACTAATTGTGTCTATAAAGTAACATGCTTCATTTAGGTTTGGAATTTTAGCAGATCATTTGTATCAATTATTTTTTTGTTACATACTTCAACACTTTGTTTAACTTTTTTGCTGACCTAATATATAAAAAAACATTGGTCTTCTTTTTCCCCTTGCATTAAGACATAACCTCATTCAGAGAAATATTTGAAATTTTATTAGAAACAAATACCATTTGAGACATAATTGTTGCTGCTGCAATGTTAAAGGTTCTGTGTATTAGAGGACATTCAGAACTGAAAATATTAATGTTTACAATACTACAGTGCACATCTCTCACATCGGTCACAATCCAAAAATGAACACGTATTGAGAGAAGCCGCCTCCTTTGTTTTAGCATCGTCGTCATCAACCATAATGCCTTAGATAATCAATCATACAAAGGTCTTAGAATTAAGGCATATTGGGATGTTTTCTTTTATTTTCTCTTTTAGTTCTTATTTAGTGTGTTTTCACAGCAGCCTAATGAAATGCTGATGCACCAAAATTAATATTTGACTTGTCAAAATGTATACAAACCCTGGTGGAATGGAGACCCGCTCTCGATCACATTGACACATGTTAGTAAGACAATTCCATTCAGTTAAAATAGAATGCAGGTAGCTACTTACCTAAAGCATTATCTTTTTGTTGCCTTACACAATTGCGGCCACATGGTTTTGTTCCTCTCCACAAAAGATTAATTACTACAAGCTACCAAGAAACTGCTGTGAAAAGATTTACAACCTATCTTCAAAAAAAATGCTTTTTGTTTTGAGTGTTAGAGCATTGTCCTCTAACCACTGTGAAAGTGCCCTTCACAGGCAGTAAAATGTTCCAATGAAATGCATTGAACTGGTCCAGATTCAGTGGCAGATACGCATTGAGTTTATGGCAGATGTTGGAAATAATTCAGAATTAAATTGGTGATCTTGTTGAATAATGATTGTAGACATAGGCTGCGCAGGAATATTCTCCAGAGAGAAGAATTCAAATTTCATGTGCAAGATTCTTCTTCCAGTACCTAATCTATTACCTGCTTGATTTGTTTTTGCTTGGGTAAATCACTGGATTACTACATAAATACCTGATTTGAAATAAATTCAACATTTAAGTTTGCTCTTAAATAGTGATACCTTGATACAAATAAGAACTCGAAAATATATTCACATTGCTTTAAGAAAAATCCAATTAAAGAAAATTGAACAAATACTCCTTAATGGTTTTACGAATCCAAGCACAGATAAACCAAAAGCATCCTCATTCGGATGTTTTCCATGCCAGAATTAAGAAACCTGGAAATATAATCAAAAGTGAATTTAATGGCCCAATGTACCACTCAGCTTGTTTGTCAACAATTCATAACCTAGTACACGAGCAAGCACGCTACCATGTTTAAACACATTAAGATAGTTGATTGTTGTCTGAGGCCCTATTTCACTTATGATTTAATTAACTTTCTCAGCCTGCTTTGAAAACAACCAATTCTGAAGCAGAATATCATAAATTCAGAGATGTTTTATTGGAATGGTGCCAAAAATCTGATGCTGGAGATAGAAATGAAATACACATGATAGATTGTTGGATGTTCCTAAAAGAATAACTTTGTGTTGCAGACTGATATTGAAGACAGGTTGTGTTTCTCTTTTGAGTCTTTAGACAGACTGGCGTGCATATAGGTTATGGTGACTTTTGTTCATGCTTGCATACTATTTTCACTGTAAATGGAAAGTATCTGTGTTAGTCTATATTTTGTACCAGAACCCTAGTCCAGGTTAAGATTCCAGAGGAGACTAAAGACACGACAAACTTAGCAATTGAAACTGTTGTGAACTTTTGGCTTTTAGATTCAACATTTGGAGCATAGACTGGCATGAATTGGTTGAGCTGAATGCCCTATTTTCTACGTTCCAAATTCCAGGTAGACGGACTAACAGCATTAGTAAGATGGTAATGTACAAATCAGTTAAGGTACTCATGATGTATACCTTATCATTTTCAGTTCAGAACCAGAGGTGTAAATAATGGTATTTGCCTGAACTCCTGAAAACTATTTTCAACTAGGAAAGAGGTCTTATCTCTGGAAAAGATAGATCTCCATAGAATAGTCATACAGCATGGAACTAGGCCCTTCAGCCTAACTCATCCATTTTGACCAAGATGCCCCATCCAACCTAGTGCCATTTGCTCACATTTGGCCCATATTTCTCTTAGCCTTTCCCGTCCATGTACCAGTCCAAGTGTCTTTTAAATGTTGTTATTGCACCTGCCTCAACTATGTCCTCTGGCACCTCATTCCATATACCCACCATTCTCTGGATGAAAGAATTTCCCCTCAGGTTCTTATTTAATCTTTTCCTGTTGAAAGGCACCAGGACTTGAGGGCCTGAACTATAGGGAGTGGTTGAGCAAACTAGAACTACAAAAGTGTGCAAAATCATGAAAGGAAAGAGTAGGGGAATCGAGAACCAGAGGACATAGGTTTAAGGTGAGGGGGGGGGGGGGGGGGGGGGGGGGGGGGGGGGGGGGAGATTTAATAGGAACCTGAGAACTAGCTTTTTCACACAAAGGGTGATGGGTGTATGAAATGAACTGCCGGAGGAGATAGTTTAGGCAAATACTATCGTAACATTTGAGAAACATTTAGACAGATATATAGATAGGATAGATTTAGAGAGATATTGGCCAAACGTGGGCAGGTGGGACTAGTGTAGAAGGGACATGTTGGTCGTTGTGGGCATGTTGGGCCAATGGGCCTTTTTTCATGCTGTGGGACCCTTTGACTCAAAAGATTCATCACTGGAGAATGATGGGGTAAATTCTTCTCTAATTTACTGGGCACCTTTAAAAGACTTCTTCCAAAAATCTCTCAGTCTTCTCTCTAACCGTTTCACAAAGACAATACTGTAAACCCTCGTTATTTTCATGATTGCCAGTTTTAACTAGTGATGTGGCTCAATGATCCATGCCAGAACCTCAGTGTTTTGATGGGTCAGAGTGGATCTATTCAGCTTTTTTGTAAACTGGACATATTTCAGCAATTTTCCATATTGTCATGTAAATATTAGTACTGCAGTATCTGGAAAAACTTGGCAAGAGGCATGGCTAGGTCTGGAGTGCAGATCTTCAGTAGTACAGATGGATATCATCTGGTCTCAAAACCTTCACTGCATCCAATACTTTTAGCAATTCATGGCATCACATGGAGTCAACTGAATTAGCTGCACACTGGATTGTGTGATTGCCAGGGCCTCAGGGAGAAGCTTAGATGGACCATCACTTCCTACTTCTGTCTGAAGACAGTCGTAAATGTTTCACTCTTGTTAAGGGCAAGCTTTGGGTTTCATCATTGTTTAAGACAGGGATGTACATGACACTTTCTTCTCCAGTTTCCATTTTAACTGTCAGCAACTATACTTGTTGGGTGATAACCTACAAAACACTTACCTGATCTGTCCATTGTGCAATTGCTTAATTTTGTCCACTGTATGATTGATATACATATGTTGTATCTTCACCAAGATGGCACCTGATGTTTTGATCATCATAATGTCGGCATGTTCTACACTTCTCAGTAGAGTAGGTCCTTGTACTTGATGGTGTGGCAAAGTGATGGATATGTTGGGAAATTAGGTTATGGTATGTGATAAATGATCATTCTTCAGCTCTGATTCATGGTGCTCCACACATGCGCAGTTCTGAGTTCATAGATCTATTCAGAATCTGTCCCATTTAGCTCAATGGTAATCCATTGCACAGCACAAAAGAAACATTTTCAGTATGAAAGTGACATTTTTTTTCCCACAAAGAATTTTTCCCAACAGATGATTACTATCATAAACACACGTGCCTTGCATCAAGTAGAGGGTAAAGTAGGTTTATCATTCCAGTTAAGTTTTCCAGAAACAAGATGTCAGCTATATCCTTCAGAACTTAGTCAGTTGGCACTTGGAAGTGCTGCCAAACTCATTTTAGAAATAGACATTCTGTACTCTTAGCGCTTCTTCAAAGTGATATTTAACACAGAATTGTTGAGTATAGTGGGTAATAATCAATAGGAAGTTCCCCTCCAAATTTTTGATTGGAAGCCTTCAGATTTTCAGTTAGTTGGAGCCAAAATTGAATCCCAAAGTTATCCCTCTTCTAAGATTCTTCTTTCCAATAGACCCGAATGGATTCTTGCATTGTGATGGAGGAGTCTTTAACCTGGCTGTGAAATATGATTTTGTAAATACAAAATTGTCTTATGCAAAGGACAGCTGTCCCAGTGGAAGTATAACCCACGGATGTTAAGGGAACTTTGCAACACAGGTTGAATGTGCCTTTAATGTATTACAAGATTCAGTCTTCACATTGATGTTTTTACAAAAGCGTGAAACAAGTGAATACCCCACTGGTTTATTTCAGAAGTCAGTTAAACATCATAGACATTAACGAAGCTGACATTTGCCAGGGCCTGTCTTTTCCTCCTTACTTAACGCCCTCTGGCAAGAGTGCTTTAATTTGAGTCCTCACTTCTTCCCTGTCATATTATCGTCCAGCAGTTCTATCTCCTTACCTTGGTGAGAAAGAACATCCATCTTCCTCAGATATCCTACCTTTCTCAGTAAATAAAATCCTAATGAATGGACTGATCTCCTACTCTTAACCAGCAGAACTGTTTAAATAACAAGGTGGCAATAGTGGGTGACGAGTTTTCCTGCTGCCACAAAGAGAATTCCCAAGAGTGCTTCATATATTGCTTTGGCTGAATGGAGCCAAGCTAACTTGGCAAGTCAGGCCTCAACTAAGAATTGCATGATAAATGATGTGTTTATACTATGTGCATTTACTTCTTCCCCCATTCTCCTGTTTGAATAGTACTACAATTGTATTACTGTAATTTGTCATCAAATACTGAGCTAACTGTCCATTCTCTTTCCTGCAGAATTAAAATCAAGCAGTGCGACATGGCTCAGTAACAGGACTTTTGAATCTGTCTGCCAACAAGATATAAAGTAGTTGATCCACGCCTTGCACAGAATTTTATTTTGTCACATGCTGATCAGCATTCATAAGCAGTGGGTGCCACAAAGCAGAATTTTGCAAGTTCCATTTTTCAAGTTCATTTAGATTCAAGACAGTCTACAACAATAAATTAACTTCGAATTTTACTAAATTGGCTGTAAAGCGCTTTGAAACCTTTAGGGTTAAGACAAATGTTATATAAATATACATTTTTTTGTTTCCTGTTGCATTTCCAGGAGTATGCAGGATACTATCCAGCAGCCAACTCACAAGAACAACTTCAAAATGATCAGGAGCTAAAATTACCTGATAGATTATGGCACATTTTCAATCCATTCAGAGCTGCAGGCAATTATAAATAAACATTGATCTCAGAATCCTACTCTGCAATAAATTAGAACACTTCCTTGAGGGCATTTTCAATATGCACTTCTTTTCATTCACATTCTCCACAGAAATGTTTTATCTTTTCAATAATTCTGTGGCTCCTTGGGCAGAAAATAAACTACCAGTTTGTCTTTCATCAGAATGAAAGGCCTATAAATGCTGTGCAGAACCTGCTTTTATTCTGCTTATTTTTTCCTCACATGCAATGAAAGCACATTACGCATAACCATCATGGACATGTGTCAACTTCTCTACATCGCCGAGACCAAGCGTAGGCTCGGCAATCGTTTCGCTGAACACCTCCGCTCAGTCCGTCTTAATCAAGCTGATCTCACGGTGGCCCAGCACTTCAACTCCCCCTCCCATTCCCAATCTGACCTTTCTGTCCTGGGCCTCCTCCATTGTCAGAGTGAGGCCCAGCGCAAATTGGAGGAACAGCATGTCATATTTTGCTTGGGTAGTTTACACCCCAAGGGTATGAACTCTGACTTCTCTAACCTCAGGTCGCCCTTGCTCTCTCTCTTCATTCCCCCCCCCCCCCCTTCCCAGTTCTCCCACTAATCCCACTGTCTCCGCCTAAATTCTTTCTTTATCCTACCCTCTCCCCTGACATCAGTCTGAAGAAAGGTCTCAACCCGAAACGTCGCCAATTCCTTCTCTCCATTGATGCTGCCTCACCCGCAGAGTTTCTCCAGCATTTTGTGTCTACCTTCGATTTTACTAGCATCCGCAGTTCTTTCTTAAATATCCTGGACATGCTTCCTATATAACACTAACTACTATGGTTTTATAATATTTCAGTAAAAAGTAAAATGTAAATATGAAATTAATCAATTTTTGCAATTCAGAGGATCAGTTGTAACATTGAAGCTACGAACCTTGATACTTGTGAATTAACCCACATTATAGTTGATTCATGCCTTAATTTATACACATACGTACAAGGAAAAAAAACAGATAGACCATCAAGCATTAATCAATGCAATTAATTTGAACATAGCAAAGTTGCTCCCTGTCCTCGCAAATATCTGAGAAATGTGTCTAGGGTGACAGGTTAACCAACAATCTAACATTGTTGTAGTTAGCGTTCTATTTTACAGGTAAAAGGCCAGATTCTTCAAAGATACAGTGCCCTCCATAATTTTTGGGCCAAAGACCCATCATTAATTTATTTGCCTCTGTACTCCACAATTTGAGATTTGTCATAGAAAAAAATCACATATGGTTAAAGTGCACATTGTCAGATTTTATTAAAGGCCGTTTTTATACATTTTGGTTTCACCATGCAGAAATTACAACAGTGTTTATACATAGTGCCCCCATTTCAGGGCACCATAATGTTTGAGACACATGGCTTCACAGGCATTTGTAAGTGCTCAGGTGTGTTTAATTGCCTCCTTAATGCATGTATAAGAGAGCTCTCAGCACCTAGTCTTTCCCCAGTCTTTCCATCATCATTGGAAACTTTTATTGCGGTTTATCAACATCAGGACCAAAGTTGCACCATGAAAGTCAAAGAAGTCATTATGAGACTGAGAAACAAGAACAAAACTGTTAAAGACATCAGCCAAACCTTAAGGGCCTGTCCCACTTGCGTGCGATTCCGTGCGATTGGCGCGACAGGCGGTCGCGCGACCTTCGCGCATCTCCATGCGTTTATAAAGGGAGTTGCTGGCTGCTATTACATGATCATTATGGAAGAGATACAGATACAAAACACCAAGAAACAAAAGAAGGGTTACGACCCGAAACGTCACCTATTCCTTTTCTCCAGAGATGCTGTCTGACCCGCTGAGTTACTCCAGCTTTTTAAAACAGCATCTGCAGTTCCTTACTACACATAGAAAGCAATGAGATGGATGAACAGTTAATCATTTTTTGATGGTGTTTGCTCAGGGAGAAACAATGCTGAGGATGACCTGTCTAGCTCTTTGTTCATTTTTCTTTTTTTCTACATTCAGCATTCCAAATCAGTCATTGAGTTTAGGATTTCCGTGGAGGGAATACATGCATCTTGGACCTCCAGCTTTTTAAAAGGTTGAAACTGGCAGTTCCTTGCAGAAGTGCTGGTATAAGCTAGCAAGATTTATCCTACATGTTAAAATTGATATTCATAACTCTACTTAATTGTGTTGGGATAGGTCCTGAAACTATCATTGCTGAGCATGCCTTCACTCCGTGGCGAGAAACGCGGTGAGTATGGGGAGGATCAAAGATCCTATAGCGGAGCTGAGGATTTACAAATCGCGCGATTTACAAATTGCTGACGCGAAAAAGGCGGACTGACTGATTTTGGGCATCGCACGGCGTCGCGCAGTGACGTCATCACGCAACTCCACGCGCTACGCGTACGACGTCAAGACGCCTACGTGCGACCGCAATACGCCTGAATGCGTACGCGGGCCGTCAGGCCGGAGGCGCGCGATGATTTCGTTCGGTACAAAATCCCGAGGCGCCGTGCGATACCGCGCACAACTCCATACCCCTCCGCGCTTCTCAGTGGGACCGGCACTGCACGGCCACACGATGCCCGTGTGCCTCAACGCGATGATGAGGTCGTGTAATTTGCGTGCCAAGGACACGTACGTGGGACAGGGCCTTTAGGCTTACCAAAATCAACTGTTTGGAACATCGTGAAGAAGAAAGAGAGCACTGGTGAGCTTATTAATCGCAAAGGGACTGGCAGGCCAAGGAAGACCTCCACAGCTGATGACAGAAGAATTCTCTCTATAATAAATAAATATTCCCAAACATCTGTCCGACAGATCAGAAAAGGGGCTGTCCCCTTCGGCGACCTAATCTTTAGAGTTTAGAAGAGTTTGCCCTCGACTCGCAGCATGGTCGAACCGTGGTCCTAGGAGGTCCTATGAGTAGGTATGTTGCAAAGCCTACCTGAAGCGTCTTTGAAAATCTGCCGCTACGGGTGTGCGCGATTTTGGCGCCGTTTAGAGGGGGCGGGTTTAAAACGCGATTTTCTCTAGGCTGTTCAAATCGAAGATGTTCAGCCTAGTTAATTATTAACGAAAAATCGCTGGAAGACCCCGTCGCAAAAGCTATTATTAGGTTTAAAGGCCTTGAATAATAGTTATAGTAGTTTAAAAATCAATCTCTAAACCCGCGACCGCCAGCAACCGCATGGTCTCATAAAGCAGACAACTGAAGGAAGGTTGTATATTTTTACATTAAAAAGGGCTTCTAAAGATCCCTTTATACAAAGTTTACTATTGCGAGTAGCTCATTTTGGACCCATTATATCGCGCAGTATTTTTCTGGGCATTTGGGGCACAAATCTACCGCAATGTGAACGTTCTAAACCAGCGCGTTCCACAGGGACCCACTGGAAAGCTGATTTAAATGGGCATTTATTTACAGCAATTGAACACTAAATTCCTTCCATTTGGCCTATAAATTAATGTAAATGAGATTTAAAAATCATGTTTTATTGTGAATTATTTGTGAATATTATTTGGACATTTAGGCTATTTAAAAATGTTAATCATTTATTAAGAAATGGATAGATGTTTAGATCTAGTAATTGAAGTCTGAAATTAGCTACAATTAGGTAACTAACTAATTATATGCTTTAATTTCAGGTCATCCAAGTTAGATTATTTTATATTTGTTTCAGAATGCTTCAATCTATGATAACTGAAAATTTCATTCAGTTCTCTTAATTTTTAAGAAAGTTATGGGCTTTTGACTGTTCACGATCACAACTTTTTTGTTATGTCCATAGAAAATCAATAGGGAACAAGATGCTCATTTCCGAGTATGAAAATGGCCATAACTTTTTAAATACTTGAGATATGAAAGTGAATTAGGTGTCAAATTAAACTTATTTTTATGCTTTATCTGATGGGATAAATTACAGACTTGATTTTTAAAATCTCAAAATTTTGTAACATTGCTACTATGAGGTCACTGGAACTCCCCTTTGTGCTCGAGGAAAGTTCCCGAATACTCGCGGCCTCAGCTAGGTTGCGGAAAAGTTTTCAGCATGTTGAAAAATTTTCTGCAAGTAAAAATTGGTCGGCATGGTTCTTTTTGACTCGTAGTGCAGTGGAATGGGGTCGCTATTAGTTACAGGCAGTCAAGGGCAGCCGTCGGTAATCTCCTTCGCTGACCGGGCATTTTAATTGGCTCATTGGAGTTTTCAGGACCCAGGTAAACCGACCGGTTGGTAAAATGCCCGCTAAACTTTATTAAACGTTTAATAAAGTTTAGCGGGCATTTTACCTACTGGTCTGACTTCTTAATAGTGTCTCCACTCCTTCTCCCCCCCTTTCCCCCCCCTTCTCTCCCCTCCTCTCCCCTCCTCTCCCCCTCTCTCCACCCCTCTGCGCTCGCTGAAGGATTTACCGTACACTGTGCAGCCGCCTTTTACCTTCCTCTTCATCGCGGGTGTGAATTTCCGACAGCGCTCCCCCGTTTTCCCTGGCCCCTGCCTTTGCGATGTGTGTGTGTGTGTGTGGTTGGTTGATCCAGCTCGCGGTTTCATCACTGATGGTCGATCCAGCTCGAGGTTTTTCAGGCCAGTGTCCTCGAGCTTGAAGGTCGAAGACACTCTTCTGAACTCGCGGATAAGGTCGCCGCAGTGGGACAGCCCCTAAACTCTCTTCAGGAGTCAGATGTGGATTTGTCAATGACCACTGTCCGCAGAAGACTTCATTAACAGAAATACAGAGGCTAAACTGCGGGATGCAAACCACTGGTTCGCCGCAAAAATAGGATGGCCAGGTTACAGTTTGCCAAGAAGTACTTAAAAGAGCAACCACAGTTCTGGAAAAAGGTCTTGTGGACAGATGAAACGGAGATTAACATATCCGATTGATGCCAAGAGCAAAGTATGGAGGAGAGAAGGAACTGCCCAAGGTCCAAAGCATACCACCTCATCTGTGAAACACGGTGGTGGGGGTGTTATGACCTGGTCATGTATGGCTGCTGAAGGTACTGCCTCACTTATCTTCATTGATGATACAACTGCTGATTCATAATGAATTCTGAAGTGTATAGACACATCCTATCTGCTCAAATTCAAACAAATGCCTCAAAACTCATTGGCCGGCGGTTCATTCTACAGCAAGACAATGATCCCAAACATACTGTGAAAGCAACAAAGGAGTTTTTCAAAGCTAAAAAATGGTCAATTCTTGAGTGGCCAAGTCAATTACCCAATCGGAAACCAATTGAGCCTGCCTTTTATATGCCGAAGAGAAAACTGAAGGGGACGAGCCCCCAAAACAAGCATAAGCTAAAGATGGCTGCAATATAGGCCTGGCAGAGCATCACCAGAGAAGCCACCCAACTGGTGATGTCCATGAATCACAGACTTCAAGCAGTCATTGCATGCAAAGGATATGCAACAAAATACTAAACATGACTACTTTCATTTACATGACATTGTTGTGTCTCAAACATTATGGTGCCCTGAAATGGGGGAATTATGTATAAACACAGCTGTATTTTCTACATGATGAAACCAAAATGTATTAAAATGGCCGTTATTAAAATCTGACAATGTGCACGTTAACCACGTGTGATTTTTTTCTATTACAAACCTCAAATTGTGGAGTACAGAGGCAAATAAATAAATTATGGGTCTTTGTCCCAAACATTATGGAGGGCACTGTATCTAGGTAAATGTTGTCCTGCTAGAGGGGGCAATACAGTTGACTTCTGGTCCCATCAAAGTCCCATGGTCTCAGGTCAAACATGAGCAAGAAAATCTCCAATCTACCTCCACCCTCTCACAGCTGGTAAAGCAGCGTCCCTGCATGTTGAACAAACTTGGTACACAAACACAAAAATACAAGAAAGAGAAGGCTGTTCAGACCTTGTACCTGTTCAGATATTTAATAAAAGGACTGTTCATCTTCTACCTTTGAGCCACTTCCTGTACTCACCTTAATTTCCCTTAATATAAAAAAATGTTGATTTCTACCTAGGAAACACTCAAGCAACAGGACCTCCTCAGTCCTCTTGGGTGGAGAATTCCAAAGAATCCTGTGGTAGAAATAATCCACTTTCATCTCAGTCCTGAATTATCTTATTTTGATACTGTGATCCTTGGGTCCCGGTATCCCAGCCACCCTGACATGCCCTCTAAGATTATTGTGAATTTCTGTGAGATCACCTCCCATTCCGCTGAACTTATCGCATTACAGGCTCAATTTTCTGAATATCTCCTCACAAGAAAACCAGCCTTTGAAGGAGTCAGTGTGGCCAAACTTTGCTACACCTAATCTATCATGTATATCTTAATTTTGGGTTGGGAGATCAGACATAATATTTCAGATGCAGTCTCACCAGATATCTGTATAATTGGACCAAGATGTTTCCAGTTTAGTAATAAAATGTTCTTGCAATTGAGGCCAAAATACCAGTGTACCAAATACCAAAATACTCCTTGTTGAACCTACGTATTAACTTTCAGTGATTTGAGTCCAAGAATATTCAGTCTTTCAATATTTAAAATATATTGTGCCCTTCTATTTTCTCTGCCATCTTGGAAAACGTTGAATAATTTGACATTAAATTTCAGTGCATCTGGAACCTCCTCACAGCCCACACTGCCATCTAGTTTTGTATCTTCAGTGCTGAAAATAGCAGTGACCTAGAATATATTCTGTGGAGGAGCTTCAATATTCATCATAAGTATTAGTTTAGCGCAGGAATAGAGTGAAGAGTCCAGGTCTTGACTGATCATAGCTGCCAAAAAGGTTTGTCAAAACAGACTGCTAAATCTACCTGATTTTGTCACCAAAGTACTTGTTGAAATGCATCTGGATATGACAGTTTCGGCAAAAGTAGCAAAAGGAGACCAACTTCCATCTTCGTATCAAGGACAAACTCCATGTATGGTGTGGCATTATTATTTTCAAACAGATCGGCCACCCAAAACTGACCATCTATGAGGCCCGATGAACTCAGATCTGATTACATTCTACCACATTCTGTAACCACGTTGCCCAATTGCTCCAAGATTCCATGCTTGCAATTATGTATAGAGACCAATTCTGATCCACATAAAGAATGACAACAATAGGATTGTCTAAAGGAGATGCTACATTGATGAAGCTATAATACGTATGTCCTAAACAGTTAAAACAGCATGAAGCAGAGCTAAGTGATTGCACAACCAATGGTTAGATGAAAACTTTGTGTAACAGTGAATAGTGACAAACAGTTAATAGGAAATACAAGAAGAAAGCTACAAGGATATTACGATCTTAAACACTGTGGAACCCAACAAGTGGACACAAGGAACTGTAGATGCTGGTTTACAAAAAAAGACAAAGTGCAGGAGTAACTCTGCGGGTCAGGCAGCATCACTGGAGAATACAGATAGGTGACATTTTGGCTCTGGACACTTCTTAAGGATGATCGTGGTTTTGGGGAGGGAGGATTAGAAAGCTGGGAGAGAGATTGGGGCAGAACAAAGCCTGACGAGTGATAGGTGGATACAGGTGAGGAGGGACGGATTGATCGGCAGATGATTGGACAAAGGCGAAAAATGAAAAGACAAAAGGCGTGAGAAAAGAATAGAAGATAAAAATTGTAAAGACAGAGAAGGAATATAGATGGCAAAGGAAGATGAAAGGGAAGAAATGTGTATGTCCAGGTGCGGTGCAAGGAAGAGAGGAGAAAAGAGAAAATAAAGGGGGTTGTTTGTAAGGTAGTTACGTAAAATTCAAGGTTCGTACCATTAGGTTTTAAGCTATCCAAGTGGAACATGAGGTGTTGTGCTCCAGATTGCACGTAGCTTCACTCTGCAATGGAGGAGGCCCAGGGCAGAAAGCTCACTATGGGAAGGAGGAGAAAGTGAGAGGAGTCACGTGCAAAGTTGTTGAGGGTGAGGACAATTTTGGCCAGGCGAAGGAAAGTTCTAACCCCCCTCCCCTCACTTCTTTCCGGAAACCGGTCACACCCGTTCTCCCACTACATCAGATCAGAAGCTGCCTCTAATATTGAGTGAGCCATCTGCCAAAATCCTCAAGCCTTTCCAGTTCTACAAGACATACATCAGGAGTGCAACGGAATTCTATCTATATGCCTGGATGTGTTTAACTCCAAAAACATTCAAGAACATCAACACAACCTGGGGCAAAACAGCCTACGAAACTGAACCCTCAATCACCATCCTAAGCATTTACAGTTTTCCTCCCACTGCAATTGCAGTGTGGCTCCAAACCATTAGTTTGTCTAAGTTACAGCTCCTCCCAACCCACATTCCCTGCTATTCCAACAGACAGGCCAGCAAGGTCACGGGATCATTATCAAATACCTATAGGCTTTGCTTCATGTTGCACCTATCCTAAATACTTCCTTGGAAAAATATAGCCATTTTCTCATTATCACTGGGTCTAAATGGAATAACTCCCTACCCAAAGTTAATAGAGGTTTCCTTCAGCCGAATAATTGCAGTGGTACAAGCTGATAATTTTAATATAGTTTTTCAAGCGGTTATTCTCTCGCCATTAAATTATTTTTTATGGGATGAAAGGATTTTCCCTCCTCGAAATGTAATTCATTGTGAACAATCATTGCGTAAAGATTTCTGACGTTTCACTGGTCTTTATTTCAGATGTGACCCTTGGTGTCTCATATTTATTTGGCAGCAATTAAAGGAAGCCTTTGCTAATAAGCCTATGTTTGTGTCAAAAAATATATGCTCAGTATACCCATGCAAGATATTACAATAATATCAAATGTTAAAATATCAAAACTTTTGAAAGATATCACTTTATAATAACATTCATCTGAAAGACAGATATTCACATCTCACTGCAGTCCCATTCTCTCCTTCTGATTATTGCCCCATTAATATCATAGATTTCATTTTTTTTTAAATACATCCATAATGTCTCACCTCACCATGCCCTTATTTGGTCATCCATACATTAATCAGTAACGTATTATTTTCATTTCATAATCTTTTTACCAATTATGTCAAATTTTGCCCATTAAAAATAGTTCCTCATCAACAATATTAAGCATCCCACCTGCCGTTGCATGGTTTATAGATCTATATGTTTACATTTGAAGCCTTTTAGTCCTCCGGAAGAGCTTCTGGAATGTCCACCCTTTGCTCCGTTAGTCACATATCAATCAATCAGGGTCACCGAAGGTGGACACAAAACACTGGAGTAACTCCAGGGTCAGCCAGCATCTCTGGAGTAAAGAAATAGGTGATGTTTTGTGTCGTTACTCCAGCTTTGTGTGTCCACCTTCAGTTTAAACCAGCATCTGCGGTTGCTTCCTAAACAACCAGGGTCATTTCTCTGCTGTGAACACTGACAATCATTATCTCCATTTTACTTTTGTCCTCATGGAATAATATCAAATCTACAAACATAAAAAGAGAGAAAAAACAATTGTTGCCATAAAAACATGTCAATATGTATAAATGTTCTGATTTTGTGATAATGCTAAGTTTAATTCTTCACTTCAACTATGATCAATAACTTTACTGAACAATTCAATGCATTTTTCTGTTGAATTTGTATTAACTGAAAATGATCCTCACTTTTTAATGATAATTTATTATTCCATTTCTAACAAGCTATGTGGACCTCTCTTGTATTTGTATCCGGTGCAGTTTGTCTAATTGGAGTCTTAGGCAGTACCTGATAGATCTCTCTTTGCTGTTCTTATTACTCAAACTATTATGAAATGTTTTTCTCCTCATAATTAAATTTAAATCCTCATAATTAAAATATTCATAAAGCAGTGTCTTTGTTTAATTTCGTGCAATTTTATCAGCAGAGGTTTGTAAATGTAAGCATAAATTTGGATTACCTCACATGGTTGTGCCTCCGCACTCAATTTGCAAATGTTTTCTATGCAACTTCCTTCAATTAAACATATCACCCATTAGCTCAAGAAGCAATAATATAATAAATTGTTGCCTATTAGATGTAAAAGGTTTTTTAAACAGTTACATTACCCGGATCTATAGTGACATTGTATGAATTTAGTAGAAAATGATTGAGAAAGAAGTAAATAACAGATTTAAAAATTTAACAATGTTAAACTATAGAGACACCTTTGCAATTAAACACCACATGATTCACAACTGGGCTATTCTGAACATACAATGATCTTATTTCCTGAGAGAACGTCTTATATTCAGTATGCAGGAAACAAAGGTTCCTGAACAAACGGAAGTACATGGAAGGAAAATGTAAGATAACAAAATATGCAGCAGACTAAAAATTATTAGAAAACAAAAATGCATGTCTGGGCATATTTGCTTTTCCTTCAGTTATTTCAAATTAAAGTGTTTTATAACCTTAAATGGTTCCAATTGTTTATGTATGGATTCTAAAACAATTTTATTGAATCTGCCAATTATTTTTATGGTCAATTGTTACTACATTGAAAATGACTTACTTAACAATAAAATATCCTGCGCTGTATTAAAGCAAATTCACAATTTCCGATACAACAGTACACATACTATTTGCGCAAAAATGTCACACGATAGCGCTATGATTTTTTGCCAGATTACTCACCGTTCTCCTGCGCTGCGAGTGCACCAAGTTTAGTTCCGATTGGTGGTCTAATGTAAACTTTAGCGAGGTCGAAAAATCTTACAAACTGCGTGTGCGCAGATCGATCTCCACTCCTGCCATTCAGCGCCGCGTCTTTTGTCCTGTCACTCCGCCGGATGGTCCGCCCCTTCCTGCGCCATCGCTTCTTTATTGCTGGAGCGGTGGATGGCCGGCGGAGGTTTCAAACAGACACAATTTTCGGAGGGACGGGATACGGCCCGGGAAAGTCGGCAAACGGAAAGTGGGAGAATCTGATCTCGGCAGTGGACAGCGACCAGCGACCAATGGTCCAGTGACCAGCAGACCAGCGACCACTGTGAGTCCGCTCCAGTCCCTTCCCCTCTGGTCCCCCTCGCTGGCTCCTGCCCCCCTCCCCCGTGATACCCGTCACAACCCCCGTATTATCTCTGAGCTCTCTTCCCCCCTCCTCCTCCCCCCCCCCCCCCTGGCCCACAACCCACACCCCCCTCCTCCCGCCTACACCACCACTCCTGTGTGACTGGGACCCAACGGGTCCAACATAGTCTAGTGATGAACTTCAATAATCAATTGAAGAGAGCATCTTCTAAATAACCCATTATTTTGAATTTTCTAGTGAATTGTCACTTGGGTATTAACATGGCATTTCCCACCAATACCACTAGATATCATATTTGGGCTTGAATTGCAGCCACCATTCCAATTAAGATGTGACATGGACTGAGAACTGTACCTTTGTCTAGCTGGACTCAATGGGCCAAATGGCCTCCCTCTATGTTAGAAAAAATCTAAAATATTTTTTATGACATACAATATAGGATGAAGGAAAACCAAATATGCCTTAACTATTGTAGTAAGGTGATAGGTAATTGGTAACTTGAAGGATATAATTACATTGGAAAATGGACATGTTAGACTTTTATGTGGAATATTTGTTCTCCCTTAATGCTTACAGCTGCTATGAGAAAATAACCGACTGCAGTAAAGTGACAAGAAACAAATATGTTGTTACATGATTATATGGCCAAATCTAAAACTATCCTACTTTAATTTGTTCTTATATATATTCGTAATTACTCGGAAAAGTAGTGAGAACTAATTACCCCTTTCATGTCAGTATGGTGAACAGATTGATTGGTGAGGCATGTCATTGCAGTACTGTGACAGAGCTGCTGCATAGTATTCCTCACAATAACCATGTCACTGTACATTTAGATGGGACACTACCCTATAGAAACTGACAATTAGTTAATTAAATTCATGATCGCTGTGGGTTTATTATAGACATTTGGATGATCCAGAATTAATTTTCTGTGGTTAACGTGACTGTTTTTGTAAACTCTATGGTTTGGAACCTGCTCAAAAAGGAATTAAAACAACTTAAGATTTTACTGCTGCTCCAAATCACAATGTAAACACTGCTTGCTGGGTTGTGAGTTTGGTTGCTTCTTGCCGTTAAATTAAACATCCTCCCACCACCTTGGGAATTATGATCTTTTAGTTTTAGAATGACTTACACCGAAGCATTTTGAGAAATGATCAGAACAATGTCCTTAAAAATAGCTTTAGTTATGTCTAAAGATAGAACTACAGATGATAACTGAAAAGTACAAATTTTAACATACGTATGTGTTAAAATGTCAGAAGGAGGCTATTTGGCTGATCTGGACCATGATGGATCCCAGGGAAATAATGCCATTAGTCCAAATGTCCCTCTTATTTCACTGTATCTCTCCCACATGACTATCAAATCCCCTTTGATTCTTTTTTTCATTATATTGTGCTAAAGGGTAGTATACAGTTGCTAACTACCATGTACGCATGTCTTTCAGATGTGGGAGGAAACCAGAGCATCTGGAGAAGACCAACAAATTCAATACATGCTGCACCTCAGGTTAGGATACAATCCATATTCCTGAAGTTGTAAGGCAGCACCACCATACCAGCACGATTAATGTATTTCTCAGGCAATTTTCAAATACAAGTACGTATGAAACTGAATAACCCTCTGGTGATTTAGTTGCTCAAGGATAGAAATCTGCCATCCATATCCAATCCAGTCTTTATCAGACTCTAGAACCACAGCAATGTGATTGAATCTTAATGCCCACTAAAATAGCTTAGCTTGCCATTCTGTATCACAATAATTATATTAAATTTGTATAAGTGCCTTCCACAGTAGCTCAAGTAGCAACTCACAAACCCCTTTTCACTGGAAATAAAGAATGGGTAATGGAGAGTGCTGTTAATCATAGTCAACTTTAATTGTTGTCAAATGTTTCTGACTTTTGATATCTTAATGTAAATCCTACAAGCCTGTAGAAGCATCCTTTGTTTTATCAAAATAATAGAAAATTTGAAAATTGTTTGTTAAAAATAAATAAAAGTATTCTTAAAATTAGGTATTCAAGATAGTAAGTAAAGAAATAGCTAAACTACTTTCCTCTCTTTAAAGTGCACAAAAGATGGTTATTTTCTCTGCCTATTTAAAGGTAATGATTTGATTTGAACCACCCCTTACTGATCAAAAATACCTTAAAAAAATCCAAGGACTCCATACTACCACCCTAAAGGGCCTGTCCCAATGCGGCGACCTAATTCGCGAGTTTGGAAGAGTTTGCCCTCGACTCATACTCGCAGCATGGTCAACACGAGGTCCTAGGAGTAGCAATGTTACAAAATTTTGAGATTTTAAAAATCAAGTCTGCAATTTATCCCATCAGATAAAGCATAAACATAAGTTTAATTTGACACCTAATTCACTTTCATATCTCAAGTATTTAAAAAGTTATGGCCATTTTCATACTGGGAAATGAGCATCTTGTTCCCTATTGATTTTCTATGGACATAACAAAAAAGCTGTGATCGTGAACAGTCAAAAGCCCATAACTTTCTTAAAAATTAAGAGAACTGAATGAAATTTTCAGTTATCATAGATTGAAGCATTCTGAAACAAATATAAAATAATCTTACTTGGATGACCTGAAATTAAAGCATATAATTAGTTAGTTACCTAATTGTAGCTAATTTCAGACTTCAATTACTAGATCTAAACATCTATCCATTTCTTAATAAATGATTAACATTTTTAAATAGCCTAAATGTCCAAATAATATTCACAAATAATTCACAATAAAACATGATTTTTAAATCTCATTTACATTAATTTATAGACCAAATGGAAGGAATTTAGTGTTTAATTGCTGTAAATAAATGCCCATTTAAATCAGCTTTCCAGTGGGTCCCTGTGGAACGCGCTGGTTTAGAACGTTCACATTGCGGTAGATTTGTGCCCCAAATGCCGAGAAAAATACTGCGCGATATAATGAGCCCAAAATGAGCTACTCGCAATATTAAACTTTGTATAAAGGGATCTTTAGAAGCCCTTTTTAATGTAAAAATATACAGCCTTCCTTCAGTTGACTGCTTTATGAGACCCTGCGGTTGCTGGTGTTCGCGGGTTTAGAGGTTGATTTTTAAACTACTATAACTATTTTACGAGGCCTTTAAAACTAATAATAGCTTTTGCGACGGGGTCTTTCAGCGATTTTTCGTTAATAATTAACTAGGCTGAACATCCTCGATTTGAACAGCCTAGAGAAAATCGCGTTTTAAACCCGCCCCCTCTAAACGGCGCCAAAATCGCTCACACAGGCTGGGACAGATTTTCAGCGACCCTTCAGGTAGGCTTTGCAACATACCTACTAGGAGGTCTTTGTAACTCTCCTTCATGCTCGAGAGTAGTCCCCGCATACTCAATGCCTCAGCTAGGTCCCCCCACCACGTTCTCTAAAGGACTTACCATAACTGTGCCAGCCGTCTTTTACCTTCCTGTTCATCACGGGTGTGAATTTCAGACAAAGCTCCCCAGCTTTCCCTTGCCCCTGCCTTTGCGATGTGTTTCTGTGTGTGCGTGTGTGTGTGTGTGCGCGCTGACGGTCGACCCAGCTCGCGGTTTCATCGCTGACGGTCGATCCAGCTCGAGGTTTTTCAGGCGAGTGCCCTCGAGCTTGTAGATCGAAGACAGTCGCTGAAAAGTTGCGTTAGTGGGACAGGCCCTGAAGAGAAGAGTACCAAAGATTCATGTACTTCTGAGAAAAAAAGAATCACATCTTGCCCATTTTTTCCTAACATCAGAACTTAAGAACATTAAATAATTGGCGCATTTGGTCTAAACATTGGCATAGACTTAATGTGCTGAATGGCCTCCATCTATGTTGTAAAAGAAATGTGAAATTAAATATTAAGAATGTTCCAACTCTGTTATGTACTAACATTATAGCTGTTCTTCTACCTCAACGCTATTTTCAAGTGAAGTCAGTTCATTGTAATATGCACAACGCTCCCCAGAGAGAGAAAGTCGAACAACGCTCGAGAGAGAAGGTGAGCAGCCGGCAGTAGTTGTCCACGTAGGCACAAACGACATCGGGAAGAAGAGGAAGGAGGTTCTCCAACATGACTTCAGAGAGTTGGGAAGAAGCATGAAATGCCGGACTTCTAGGGTGGTTATCTCTGGATTGCTTCCAACACCACGTGCCAGTGAGGACAGGAACAGGGAGATGGGGGATCTGAATGTGTGGCTGAGGGGCTGGTGCAGGGAGCAAGGATTTAGATTTATAGACCACTGGGATCTCTTCTGGGGTAGTGGTGACCTGTACAAAAGGGACGGGTTACACCTTAACTGGAGGGGGACCGACATTCTGGCAGGCAGGTTTGCTAGGGCTACACGTGTGGGTTTAAACTAAATACTGGAGGGGAGGGATTTACAAATTGGGAGTATAAAGATGGAGTTGAAGGGGAAGTGGCTACAGGAAAAATTACAAAAGATTCTCGAATTAATGGGAAGGAAAGCTTGAGAATGGACAACAGAGTAAGGTCAGGGCCAATTTCGAGAGGGGAAGTGAATACGGCGGTCAAAGTGCTGTATATGAATGCGCGAAGTATAAGGAATAAAGTGGATGAGCTTAGGGCTCAGTTAGAAACTGGCAAGTATGATGTTGTGGGAATTACTGAGACATGGCTGCAAGAGGGCCAGGGCTGGGAACTGAATATTCAAGAGTATACCTCCTATCGAAAAGACAGACAGGTGGGCAGAGGGGGTGGGGTTGCCCTGTTGGTGAGGAATGAAATTCAGTCCCTTGCAAGGGGTGGCATTGAAACAGGAGATGTGGAGTCAGCATGGATGGAACTAAGGAATTGTAAGGGTAAAAATACCCTAATGGGCCTAATCTACAGGCCCCCAAACAGTAGCCTGGACATAGGGCGCAAGTTGAATCAGGAGTTCAAATTGGCATGTAGCAAAAGTAATGCTGTGGTTGTTATGGGAGATTTCAACATGCAGGTAGCCTGGGAAAATCAGGTTGGTACTGGACCCCAAGAAAGGGACTTTGTAGAGTGCCTTCGTGATGGATTCTTTGAACAGCTTGTATTGGAGCCTACCAGGGAGAAGGCAATTCTGGATTTAGTGTTATGTAATGAACCGGATTTGATAAAGGACCTCGAGGTTAATGAGCCATTAGGAGGCAGTGACCATAACATGGCCAGGTTTAATCTACAATTGGAGAGGGAGAAGAGTAGATCAGAGATGTCAGTGTTGCAGTTGAATAAAGGGGAGTATGGGCCCATGAGGGAGGAGCTGGCCAAATTTGACTGGAAAGATACACTAGCAGGGATGACAGTGGAACAAAAATGGCAGGTGTTTCTAGGAATAATACAGAAGGTGCAGGATCAGTTCATTCCTAGGAGGAAGAAAGATTCCAAGGGGAGGAAGGGATGACCATGGCTGACAAGGGACGTCATGGACAGTATAAAAATTAAAGCGAAGAAGTACAACGTAGCAAAGATGAGCGGGAAGCAAGAGGATTGGGTAATGTTTAAAGAACAACAGAAGATAACCAAAAAGACAATTCGGGGAGTAAAGATGAGGTATGAAGGTAAGCTAGCCAAGAATATAAAGCAGGATAGTAAAAGCTGCTTTAGGTATGTGAAGAGGAAAAAGTTAGTTAAGACCAAAGTTGGACCCTTGAAGACTGAAAAAGGTGAATTTATTATGGGGAACAAGGAAATGGCAGATGAGTTGAACACGTACTTTGGATCTGTCTTTACTAAGGAGGACACAAACAATCTTCCTGATATAGTAGTGGCCAGAGGATCTGGGGTGACAGAGGAACTGAAGGATATCCACATTAGGCAGGAAATGGTGTTGGGTAGACCGATGGGACTGAAGGCTGATAAATCCCCTGGGCCTGATGGTCTGCATCCCAGGGTACTTAAGGAAGTGGCTCTAGAAATCGTGGATGCATTGGTGATAATTTTCCAATGTTCTATAGACTCAGGATCAGTTCCTGTGGATTGGAGGGTAGCTAATGTTATCCCACTTTTTAAGAAAGGCGCGAGAGAGAAAACGGGGAATTATAGACCAGTAAGCCTGACATCGGTGGTGGGGTAGATGCTGGAGTCAATTATAAAAGATGAGATAGCCGCACATTTGGATAGCAGTAACAGGATCGGTCTGAGTCAGCATGGATTTACGAAGGGGAAATCATGCTTGACGAATCTTCTGGAATTTTTTGAAGATGTAACTAGGAAAATGGACAAGGGAGAGCCAGTGGATGTAGTGTACCTGGACTTTTGGAAAGCATTTGATAAGGTCCCACATAGGAGATTAGTGGGCAAAATTAGGGCACATGGTATTGGGGGTAAAGTGTTGACATAGATAGATAAGTGGTTGGCAGACAGGAAATAAAGAGTAGGGATTAACGGGTTCCTTTTAGAATGGCAGGCAGTAACTAGTGGGGTACCGCAAGGCTCGGTGCTGGGACCGCAGCTATTTACAACATATATCAATGATTTGGATGAAGGGATTCAAAGTAACATTAGCAAATTTGCAGATGACACAAAGCTGGGTGGCAGTGTGAACTGTGAGGAGGATGCTATGAGAATGCAGGGTGACTTGGACAGGTTGGGGAAGTGTGCAGATGCATGGCAGATGAAGTTTAATGCGGATAAATGTGAGGTTATCCACTTTGGTGGCAAAAACAGGAAGGCAGATTACTATCTAAATGGCGTCAAGTTATCAAAAGGGGAAGTATAACGGGATCTGGGGGTCCTTGTACATCAGTCTATCAAAGTAAGCATGCAGGTGCAGCAGGTAGTGAAGAAAGCGAATGGCATGTTGGCCTTTATAACAACAGGAATCGAATATAGGAGCAAAGAGGTTGTACAGTTGTACAGGGTCTAGCGAGACCACACCTGGAGTATTGTGTGCAGTATTGTGGTTCCCTAATTTGAGGATGGACATTCTTGCTATTGAGGGAGTGCAGCATAGGTTTACAAGGTTAATTCCTGGGATGGCGGGACTGTCATATGCTGAGAGAATGGAGCAGCTGGGCTTGTACACTCTGGTGTTTAGAAGGATGAGAGCGGATCTCATTGAAACATATAAGATTGTTAAGGGATTGGACACGCTATCGGCAGGAAACATGTTCCCGATGTTGGGGGAGTTCAGAACCAGGGGCCACAGTTTAAGAATAAGGAGTAAGCCATTTAGAACGGAGACGAGGATACACTTTTTCTCACAGAGAGTGGTGAGTCTGTGGAATTCTCTGCCTCAGAGGGCAGTGGAGGCAGGTTCTCTGGTTGCTTTCAAGAGAAAGCTAGATAGGGCTCTTAAAAATAGCGGAGTCAGGGGATATGGGGAGAGGGCAGGAACGGGGTACTGATTGGGGATGATCAGCCATGATCACATTGAATGGCGGTGCCGGCACGAAGGGCCAAATGGCCTACTCCTGCACCTATTGTCTATTGTCTATTGAGTACAGTGAAGTTGAGGTATGATGACATATCTTTTTTGCAACAGCATCCCAGGCACAGATTCAGATAAATTCAGATAAAACAAATTATGTACAAATTCTACATAAATTACGCATAAAATTTATAAACGAAAGAAAATGGTGCAAAAGAAAGTACATTAGTGCTAAAAGTAATTAGAAAACATACAAACATCTGAACATATGAATTACAAGCAAGAGTAGATCACTCGCCCCCTATTTTCTATTCCACCATTTATTAAGATCATAGTTGATCTGATTGTAACTTCAATTTCACACAGCCATTTACTCAAGGTAATCTTTTAACCATTTACTGATGAAAAATACCTTAAAAATATCCAAGGACCCCATACTACCACCCTAAGAGGAAGAGAGTACCAAAGATTCATGTACTTCCGAGAGAAAAAAGAATCACCTCATCTGCCTGAAATAGGCAAAATGTAAACAGCCATTAGTTTATTTGCAGCTATTCTAAAGTTTACACAATGGGCCAGAATCTGAGTCTATCGACAGCAAGGGCATTCCTTAAAGGACAAAAGTTATAAAGTCATTTTTTTGGTTATAATTAAATGCCATGTAGTCTTCAGACTTTAGAGATACTGTGCAGAAACAGGCCCACCAAATCCGGGCCGACCAGCAATCCCCCCATAGACTAACCAACATACTAGGGACAATTTTACATCCTAAGAAAGCCAATTAACCTACAAGTCTGAAGAAGGGTCTCAACCCAAAACGTCACCCATTCCTTCTCTCCAGAGATGCTGCCTGTCCTGCTGAGTTACTCCAGCATTTTGTATCTAACCTACAAAACAACGTCTTCAGCGTGTGGAAGGAAACCAGAGCACCTGAATAAAATCCACATGGTCACAGAGAGAACATACAAACTCCGTACACAAGGCACCCATAGTCAGGATCGAACCCAGGTCACTGGCACTATAAAGCTAGTTATAGCAACATAATGTGATCAGACGCATTATAACACAATAAAAATGCGCCCATATAGCAGCATAAATGGCATGAGCAAATGCCATGTGCCTTGCCTGACCCCACTCAGCTCTTTGTTTGTACAATAAACTTCAGATCCCAAAAGTAGCAAAATGTATATTAAACTATAATAAATGTATTGAAATCAATTAGTCACTTCTATTTATAGCTCATATACATGTTCTCATTAGGCCTTAGTGCATAACAAAACTGTGCCGAAGGAATTTATTATAAACAACAATGTCATTCTACCTGAAGGAATTTCAGCAGATTTACAAGAGATTTTATGGCAACTATAAGAACTGTATTTAGTTGCAAGATCCAAAGTTACTGCATCAAATTGCTGACAAAGCCAAAATTTATGAAAGAATAATCACTCTTAAAGTGTTAAACAAACAGATCAGGATACACGTCTGCTTTGACTCGTCATTTTCACACATTACCCTTCCATATCTATAGATTCCCTCTCCCCTGACTCTCAGTCTGAAGAAGGGTCTCGACCCGAAACATTACCAATTCCTTCCCTCCAGAGATGCTGCCACTCCCGCTGAGGTACTACAGCATCTTGTGTCTAGTATCAGGATACATCTGTCCATCTTGTGTAGTTGGGGGCGTGCACAGATAACTGACAAGCAAGGATTGGAAATTAAGCAGACATCCATACCTTAGATGTATGCTTAATTTTGTCATGTCTTGTCATGGTGAATTAATTTCTTCATATTAATGTGCTTTTGCACATCTATTAGAGGGCTTATTTTTCAATTGACGTAAACTGTCTGAAATAGGAATATTAACTGATTATCCTTTTTGCTGGAGATTCCATTGATGTAATGTTGACCAATAAGGAATAAGAAATGAGCATCAAGAACTTCAGGACACAGAGATTTTAAAAATCCCAAATTTATTTGCGGTTTCAAAGTGTTTGCACGAGAACTTTAGCAGGAGCAAACATTTCAAGAAAGCTCCATAGACATTGATCATAAAACTGGTAATAGTGGTATCCATGCTAATTCTTCCAGAATTTCCACAACTTTATCATCAAAGTTACAGTGCATTTGTGTTTCTTCTTTCTTACCTGTATTCTTGAAAGCACAATTTTTGAATACCCAAATTGAATTTATTTTAAAAAAAATTTGGGGAACTTCCAAAATATGCTTTCCAAAATATGTGTATTCTTAATCATAAAGTGGAGACTACAGTCTTGGGTGTATTCGTATAGAAATATCTGAGGAAATTTACCTTTGGAAGCACTCAAGCAATGACAGAATTGCACCTTGGTCTGGAAATTGAATTGCAGAAAACTTAGATCATAAAAGTAACTCTCAGTAACAGTTTAGTTTACTGATACCCTGAAACTAAATAATGCAGGCTCCTTCCAAGTTGCCAAAAGAATACTTGAAAGAGAAATTACTCTACACTGTGTCAATTTAGAGAAATGCACAGAATAGCCAGAAATCAATGCTTGATGAATCGAAAATATATAACAATACAATGGTAAATGAATGGAAATATACTATTTCCACATGATAGAACTTTACAATGATTCCAAAACGTCACCCATTCCTTCTCTCCAGAGATGCTGCCTGTCCCGCTGAGTTACTCCAGCATATTGTGTCTACCTTTACAATGATTGTTCTCAGTGAAACTTGTTTGGCAATAGAATCCCCGGATTTAACCCTATAGCCAACGACAAGGGGCAGACCTATCAATGTGGAGAAAATTAATGATGATTAACAGGCCATTTATGTCAGTACCAACTCTGTGGGGAGCAACTATGATATACTCATTTTTGCATAAACTTCCCTTGCAATACTATTTGAAGCAGAAGGCAAATTTCTGCCGTTCAGAGTTAAACTTGTTCCAGATGTTTCTTCTCATACCAAATGCAGCATGTCAACAGGCAAGCTCTCACTTTCTATAAACTGAAACATCTCCAAGAGCAAAATAATCTTAAATCACAGGCCATGGAATAAATGAAAAATATGTTGAACTGTGAGTTAGACATAGCATAGATTGCCACTCCAAGGTCTTGATCTCTTTCCCTGATGGACAATTAACATTGTTACATATTGTACTTTTCAGACTATAACCTCATACCAAGTTTATTGAAGGGTAGATTGAATAGAAGCAAATCCACATATGTTGTTAGATTATAGATTTAGTCTACATAATTACTGTTTCAGAAATCTGTTTTTTCAGATGATAGGACTATATTCTCTCTGCGAGCTGCTTATTGTGACAGATATCAAAATAATAATTCCGGCACTGAGTTTGAATGTTAAATCGAGAAAACTATTATTTTGGCGTAACTGCAAAATTAAGACGTTTTCTGTTGTAAAACTGGAAGTAACTGTCCATAATTCTATAAACAAGTAAATATTGTGATATTGGAATATACCAACAGGTTTGATTTTGCATGCAATCTGTGCCAAATTAGTTGAAATTACACTACACAATTCGATAATTGTTCTAAATATTCCAGGCTTGAGGACTCTAAAGGTACACAACAAGATTTTCCAATTCCAGGTCAAGATCCAGTGACCCCTGCTGGAAAATATATAAATGTTAAAGACACAACTGATCTTATTGTGATGTATTTCACCATATAAAGTGATGCTGACTTTTACTCCTCGGGTTCATATACCAATGTCGAGCAATTGCCTGCATTCATATTGACATGTAATTACAGTGTATTGAACTTCAATGAACATTGCTGTTGAGCTGTGTTGGGGAAATTAGAGGACTAAGCCAAATGATAGATGTTTACCAATTTTTTAAAATGGTGAAGGGCATAGACAGAGTAGACATTAAAAGCCTTTATCCCAGGGTGAAATGTCAAACACTAGAAGGCATAGCTTTAAGGTGGGAGGGGTACGATTTAAGAAAGATGTAAGTCTTTTTTTGCACGGAGCATGGTGGGTGCCTGGAACAGGCTGCCATCGGTGGTGGTGGAGACAGATACAATCGTGTCTCTAATGAGACCTTTCGATATGCAGGAAATGGAGGAAAATGGATCATGTGCAGGTACAAGAGATTAGTTTAGCTTGGCATCATATTCGATGTGGTCATTGTTCCTGTGCTGTACTGTTCTACATTCCACGTTAAAGATGAGAACATTTAAAAATGAAATGAATTATTCTCAAATAGAGTCAGGAAATATGCTAGTTGTTGAAAAGTACACATTCGCAAAAATCTTACCACCTCGTGAGATAAGCAAAAAAACAAATCAATGCCATTATTTAGGTATGTTGCAAAGCCTACCTGAAGCGTCGGTGAAGATCTGCTGCTGCCCGTGTGCGCGATTTTGGCGCCGTTTAGAGGGGGCGGGTTTAAAACGCGATTTTCTCTAAGCTGTTCCAATCGAAAATGTTCAGCCTAGTTAATTATTAACGAAAAATCGCTGGAAGACCCCGTCGCAAAAGCTATTATTAGGTTTAAAGGCCTTGAATAATAGTTATAGTAGTTTAAAAATCAATCTCTAAACCCGCGACAGCCAGCAACCGCAGGGTCTCATAAAGCAGACAGCTGAAGTTAGGTTGTATATTTTTACATTAAAAAGGGCTTCTAAAGATCCCTTTATACTAAGTTTAATATTGCGAGTAGCTCAATTTGGGCCCATTATATCGCGCAGTATTTTTCTCGGCATTTGGGGCACAAATCTACCGCAATGTGAACGTTCTAAACCAGCGCGTTCCACAGAGACCCACTGGAAAGCTGATTTAAATGGGCATTTATTTACAGCAATTAAACACTAAATTCCTTCCATTTGGCCTATAAATTAATGTAAATGAGATTTTAAAATCATGTTTTATTGTGAATTATTTGTGAATATTATTTGGACATTTAGGCTATTTAAAAATGTTAATCATTTATTAAGAAATGGATAGATGTTTAGATCTAGTAATTGAAGTCTGAAATTAGCTACAATTAGGTAACTAACTAATTATATGCTTTAATTTCAGGTCATCCAAGTAAGATTATTTTATATTTGTTTCAGAATGCTTCAATCTATGATAACTGAAAATTTCATTCAGTTCTCTTAATTTTTAAGAAAGTTATGGGCTTTTGACTGTTCACGATCACAGCTTTTTTGTTATGTCCATAGAAAATCAATAGGGAACAAGATGCTCATTTCCCAGTATGAAAATGGCCATAACTTTTTAAATACTTGAGATATGAAAGTGAATTAGGTGTCAAATTAAACTTATTTTTATGCTTTATCTGATGGGATAAATTACAGACTTGATTTTTTAAATCTCAAAATTTTGTAACATTGCTACATTATTAGTACAAATTCAAACATGACACTTTTTTAAGGTACAAACCTAATGCTAGATATTTGACTTTGGCAGTCATTCAGAAACAGAACCCAGTGAATAATTCTGTGTTATTATTTTAATCTTTGAAAATACATTACAACCAGGAATAAACTCCCTTTTAAAAAAATGTATAACTTTCAATAATGTCAGTACAACATCTGAATTCAATAATGCCAAAAAATGTCTGTTTATTGCTCATGGAATTTTTCCACTTGTCTAAAGCATCCCATGGTAACTGCATGCCTTCTCACTAACATATCAAGTTGTCTATCAGAGCTCCAAAATATAACTTTAGCCAATTGTTGTTTTTAACGGTTGCAACAGGCGCTTCTTGTTCATGAAGCCGCAAATTAATCCCCCTTTTTTCCTAATGTTTCAGTGTTTAGCCCCGTTAAAGGAAAAGATGACCCACTACACTTATTTTTCTTATACATGGATTATGATGAGTTGCCTTTCATTGGTCTGCTCTAGTCTAGTACCGCGAGTAGAACTTTCAGTATTTGACAAATGCTCAATATGAGGCCTTTAGCTGAAGTGATGAAATAGTCCCGTGTTAAAAATCACACTGTATTTTAGTAAACTGCATTCCTCAACTGGCTCAGTATTGAAGATGATTTTCCTATTATTGCATTGTACATTTTTCAATTTATTGATTTTATTAAATTATTATTAGACTAATTAAGTTATATTTTGTTAATAGCAGGTAAAGAAGCATTTTCAACATCACTATAAGAGAGGTGAACTCTCCCTAGAAATTGTGGCCATTAACTGCAGTATAAGGCTAACAGAATCAAGGGATATGAGGAGAAAGCAGGAACGGGACACAGATTTAGGAAGATCGGCCAAGATCATATTGAATGGCGGTGCTGGCTCGAAGGGTCGAATGGCCTACTCCTGCACCTATTTTCTATGTTTCTATAAATCCAACGACCAAATTCTTATTGAAATTTAAAAATTATACAAATTAGAGTACATTGAGAAATATTTACTCTGCATTCGCATTCTGCTTCGGATTTTGTGATTTGGAAAACAATCATCATATCTGAAAATAACATTTTTTGCTTATATCCTTTATATTCATATTATATTTGTGCTTATATCCTTTAGAATAACGATATTCCATTTTTTAAATTGCAATGAATAATTAATAAAGATCACACACAATAAATGCCCATGAGTTCATGAATGGAATTCAGCTTTTCTCAAATTCACAATATGTGCAAGTGAAAACATAACAATACTTCATTGTTATAAAGTGGACATACACATTAATTTGTTCTCCACTAAGATTACTTTCTACTCTTCTCTTTATGCAATGTTTTCATATACTTTTAAATAAACTAATACCAAAACGTCATAAATAACGGATAATATTAATTCTGGCTAAATTGGAGCAGCCATGGTATTAAAATTGAGGATAAATCAAGGTTCGGGGACCTATAAAAGGTAGCTCCCACGAGGTCCTGTGTCGATCTTCTGGAGGAACGCTTGGGACTGCGTGACCTTTTGGAGTGTCTCTGCTTGCACGAGGCTAGAAGGGCTTGGCCAAGCAGATACAAGGATTGAACCCGTAGTGGTTAGGTATTGTATAGGGGAATTTGTGTTGTATTATCCAAAATAAAGTTTAGTTGCTCAAGTGCTTGATTCAGTATTTTATTGACTGACACTAGACTGGGGGAGCTTAGAACGAGCTATTTACATTGGGGGCTCATCTGGGATCTCAACGGACCCCCAAACATACGTTTGCAATTAAGTGTGTTGAGCTGTGCCGATTTGGATTAAAAGCCCTACCCAGAATTGGTATCCGATTGATGAGATATTGAAAAACAAGGCTGGTATCCGTGCTAAGCTGTGAAGCATTTGACCTGTCATTGCTGGGAGCGCTGATTGGAAAGGTTTGTTCTGAAAATCAGCATCAACTGCCAGCACGAAGAGGCTAGGCACTGACACCTGGTGAGAATGAAGCCCTTTTGACGAAGTAAAACCTAGGTTGGTTAGAGGTCATGCCTGTGTGAAGATATCCAAATCCCTCCTTGAAGAGATGGAGGGATTTGGATCTTTACTCTATCTTTACACTATCTTTAATGTGCCCCAGATACATCACAGGGCAGGTATTTGGGATTTTATGACACAAGATATTTTTAACAACTGCGTTAACATTTTCCCAGTATGGGCTTATCTTTACATAGTTCCAGAAAATATGCAAGTGGTCTGCCTCCATACTCCCGCCAGCCTCCAACAGTATTGTTGGACAGCAAGTTGGCTGCTTTTTATTTTGGGTGTTATAAAAAAGCGAGTTAGATTCTTCCAGCAAAATTCTCTCCATACTGGTGAGCTTGTGGATGTACATTGTGTTACACACATTGGATACCATTCTTCTTCTGTTATTTGAATTTTAAATTCTGCTTCACATTTTGATTTTATATGGAGCGTTGATTCTTCCCCTGCTTCCCACCAGAGCTTGGTAGAAAGCAGAGATGACCCGAGACCCCTACTGTTTGTATGCATCCACAATCACCTTGATCACATTATTTGAAGTTTCATCTAGTTCTAGCTTTGTCTCTTTTGTAAAGTAGTCTCTTAATTGCAAGTATCTAAAAAAATCTTTGTTTTCGAGACCATACTTTGACTTTAAATCTTGGAAGCTCATAAACTCGCCATTTTCTGAAACTGTATACATTGCCGTTATGCCTTTTTGTGCCCATTCTTTGAATCTTGAATCATACACCCCTTGAGCCATATGCGAACCACTTCAATGCGTGAACCCCTCTTTATAATTTGTATTTTTCCACTATAACATTCCATATTTCGAACGTAAATGCTACTATTGGATCCATAGAATGTCTCAAAGCCCCTCTCAGATATTTGCCTCCCACCAAAATCTGGGTCTGGTAACCCTGTATTTCCATTTCCATTTCTTTCCATCGAGATTCATAATCAGGTCTACACCAACAAGCCAGATGTCTGAGTTGAGGTCTGAGTTAATTCAAAATGTTCTGAGTGGGAGAGATTGCTGCTAGAAGATTTACCTATTAAGCACCTTAGTTTGGGAGACTAGAGATTCTTTGTTTACAGGTTGAAAATTGAATGGATGATTGTGAATAAGATCAAATTGATAAGAAAGTTGAGCGCGATTGAAGGATAATTGAGTAGAACAATTAAAGAGCAATTGAGTAGAATGATCGAACTGAGCGATTGACTAGCGGTTGAATAAAATTGAATGTACAATTGTGTGAGAGAGGTGTGAATCTGTTAGACGTTGGCCATTGTGCGAAAGTGATCTCAGTGGCCTTGGAGACTGAAATGGAGGAGCGAGTGTAGAGGAGGTGTGGGTGCTTTGAAACGTATCTGTATTGTGTCTATTATGTAAGAGGATGGGAAATAGTCTAGAGAAGGACCTAACAACCATTTTCGGAAGTCCATTGAAAATAATCTGTGATAAGATTCCTCAGAAAGCAGAAAGATTAAAGGAATTTTGGGGTAAATTAAATAAAGTATTAGGAAACGAACGTTGGCCGATGGGTGGTTTAAAGACTGTAACAGGAATAACCTACATAGAGAAAATTATTAAGCGATATGGGGATGGTGAAGAAGGGAATAAACTCATTAAATTATGGAAGGTGTTTTATACCGAAAGGAAGGTAACTAAAGAAGTCGTTCTGCTTTCTGCTTTAAGAATGGCCATTTCAAAGCTAGGGATGAGGATGGAGGAAGAGTGAGCTGGTCCTTCTCTAGGTATTTCGGAAGAGAGAGAGAGAGAGACATTGAAAGTCAGCAGCAGGAGCAGGAAAGAGCACTCTGACTAAGATCAAATTAATTAAATTCAGTAAAAGTGCAGCGGTTAGCGTGGATCTCGAGGGGAGAGAATATTTAGCCCAATATTTAAAAGAGTGGGCAGACTTTTTTGGAACAGAGTCACAGCATTCCTCTCAGCCCTCTCATGTTCTTAGTTCTAAAATACCTTGCGCAGCTTGCGAACAGGGCGCTCAAGTGAGGTCAGCGATATCTTCGGCTTCACCCACTAAATTTAAATCCATAGCAGGGAAATCGGGAGGGGGCTCTCTAGCTCCGATGATTGCTTCACCAGCAGAGGATAGGGTGGAGGATCAGGGAGCTAGAAAGAAGGTTCCTCAGAAGTGGGTGCCGAAATTAATTAAAAGACCAACTGGAGAAGTAAAGGAATCATTCCTAAAGATTCTGCTAGCAGAAAGAGCAGTTTAGCTGAGGGTGAGACAGTAGGGGGCTGATCCTGATATTGCTAAAATTATAAAATCAGAACAAATCCCGATATTATGGAAATGCAGTGAATTCCCCTTAGGCAATTCCCTGGTAGAAAGCTGCCTACTCTGCCTTTAGAATTAGATACTGCAGTAGGTGCAGACTTTCCCTGGGCTACAGACGTCCCCGCTCCAGTGCAACCTGGTTCGACAACAACTAAATCCTTCCAGAGACCAGTAAAAATAATTCAAAAACTGGAAGTAACATCCATGGAAGAGGAAGAATTTAAGGCATGGATCCCTCCTGATTACCTAAGGGACATGCCTATTCAAGAGCCTACTTTCCCTCAATTTAATTGGAGAGGATATAGAAATGTGAGGCCCGACCAATGCTATGTTTGCGGAGAAACGGGACACTGGAGCAGATCTTGCCCTATGAGGGAACATAGAGGAGGAAGGGGTCAAAGAAGAGGGCCACTGGGTCTAAGAAGTCAGTGGATCCCTAGAGGCTATAGGGATACTTGGGACCCTGAAGATAGAGGAAGAGATCACTGGCCAGTGGATTCAGGGGCAGGGAACCAAGCATTCTGGCAGCCAAATCCTTTCCGTAGCCCTGATCTGCCAGCTAGTCCAGAATGTGGACAAAGTAAGATGACCCTTGCCTCAAAGCCTAAATGATGAAATCTGAGGGTATCCTCATGATATTAAGACGGCCCAAGGAAAATAATAATAAATTATCAGCACAAGAAAGAACACCACCCCTTTCAAATCCCAGGAAGAGAGTTACAAAGAAGCTGATTGGGATTGAGAAACTTCACCAAAAGGAAGGAATACGAAAATAGAGACAAAGTAGCTGGTGTCAAAAAGGATAAGAACTGAAGGAAACTAAACTGGCACTAGGGAAAGAAGAAATGAATTTATTGCGCAGGAGGTATGGGAGTAGAGATAGGAGCCATTGTACTAACTTGTTACAAAGTTGTTGCGCCATTGTATTGTATTCAAATTTATTGTCATTGTCTCAGTTAGAGACAACGAAATGAATTTCCCTTACAGGCAGTATCATAAAAATAAATAAATAATAGTAAATAATAAAACATATTAAAAATAAAATAGAATTAAAAAAAAAGCACAAACACTGAAACTCCACGACACAGCATAACACAGTGGCACCAAGGTGAGGAAGGCACCATAGTCCAGCCAGCCTCCCCTCCGTTCTTCTCAGATGTTCACTCATGGTCGAGGCCTTCCTAGCACCCGCAGTCGCCGCCCCGGGCGGCCCGATGTTCAGGCCCTCACGCCGGGCTGGTGGAACGCCGACGCCGAACCCCGATGGTGAACATCCTCCTCAGCGGCCCGGACCTCCAGATCAGCCGCCTGCCGCAGCCGGAGTCCGCAGCTCCCGAGTCCGCAGCTCCCGAGTCCGCAGGCCGAGCCGGGCGGAGTCGCAGGACCCCGCGTTGTCCATCAGCGCCGCCCGCGTTGGGAGCCCGCGAACCACAGCTCCAGGATGTTGGTGCAGCAGGTCCAGCACTCCGGGCTCCAGACGGCGATCCCCGGTAAGGCATCGCCAGCCCCGCGATGTTTCAGCGCTGTCCCGCCGCTGCTGGAGCTCTGGTCGGTCCAGGCAGGAAAGGCCGCGCCAATCCAGGTAGGTAGGCCGCTGGGGGGGGGGGGGGGGGGGGGCGAGGACGTGACTCGAATAATAGTCGCGTCCTCTCCAGGAAGCGACTGAAGGACGGTATCCCCCTTACCGTGCCCGCTTCCCCCACATAAAGACATTAAAAAAAACATCAAAAACACACTTTAACAAAAACAAAAAAACAAAAAGGTGGAGGTGGAGGCAGCTGACACCAGCGCCACCGGAAGTACAATACTGCAGGACAATGTTACTTACAACATGCCACTATCTGGAGAGTGAGGTAAAGATTATGTGGACCCTTAAGAACAGGCAGAAGACACAGCTCAGGTATGATGAGAAGTTATTATCTCTCTAGGTAGCTCCCCAAAGACAAAAACCAACAACGAAGAAGAAATGATACTGTCCTGTCCCTTTAGTAGACAATCTGGGATAGGTCAACAAATAAAGAAGGCTGCTCCTCGGTATTCCTACTCCATTGGACCTAACATAGAGGAGGAAGATGAAGATGCCTACCCTGGTGCCCAACTTTAACATAACATAACATTTGACACCAGTGAAGGTAAAAGAAGAGAACAACATCTGAAACTCGCTAAAGAAATACAAACAACCTCTGAAGATTATTGGGCAAGCACCAATTAGAACAAATTAGATTTGAAAATGAATACTCCTCTGTGGTTCGGGGACACCTACTTTGCGCCTAAATTCTAGTCATTAGAAATAAATTGACAACATTCTGAATACAATCTCTAAATTGTATAGTGATGAATTGGAAGGACTTTAAAGCTTGAGGCTTTGGAGTATTTAAAATCTGTTTATTAACTTGGTATTTTTATTATCTCATCCCCAGACAGGCAGCCAAAGATGGGAATGATTATTCAAAGAACATCAGGGAAGGATGGAACTTTGGAAGATCTGGTAAAATGGAGGAATATTCAGGGAACATGAGAGTTGGCATTGAAATAGTAAGAAAGAGGAAATGTGAATAGCAGAATTCCCCTTCGAGAAACCAAAGTTAACAGCCTAAGAAAGAGTTACTGGAGGAGAAGTCTTATTAAATTAGAAGAAATAATAAGGGAATGGGTACTTGTGTCATAGGCGGTGTATTTGACCAGTGGATCTAAATTTGTCTAACCCTTGATCGTAAAGCGGCTCCTATTGTCAAGGTGTAAAGAAATTGTCCCTAGATTTGGCATTCTTAATTGGCTTTATAATAAAATTGACAACATATGGAAATTAAATGATTAAATTTGAACAGCTGGGAATTCCACAGGAATTGGATTGAATTGTGTTTTCGAGCTGTGGAATGAGAAGGGTGAGACGGACCCTAAAACTCAAAATATTAAATTGAGGGCTGAGACTGAATTCGGTTGAATTGAAACATTCCTCATGGTTTGTTTTGAATAAGCATCACGCCTGTGGGGAAATCTGGACTGAACCCAGCTGAAATTTATATGAGAAACCATCATCAGATATACATTGAAGAACATCGTGTGAATATGGGGAGGGCTGATCAGTGTTAATCTTAGGATAGTAAAGATTATATTATGGAATAGAATAGTGATAGTGAAATAGAAAAAGGGCTTGTGACTGATAGAATAGTAATGTATGGGAAAGCATTAGTGCATGAATGGTAACTTGCTTTGTCCCAAGTTTTCTTAGGAATTATAGGTTCAACTATGGATATAGTATCGAAGGATCAACAACACGGATGGAGGGGATTCGCGCACGTGAAAACTCGGGAGATGAAGGCTCATCAGACGGAAATTATGAAGCAACGCCCACGAAAACTCGGGAAGCTTGATGAGATTTTGGGAAGAGACATCATCATCTTGTTTTTGTTATTAGATTGATAATGCAACCCATCTATATCTGATTATCTGATTATTAGGTAATCATAAATGATGGTTTATCATATATGATAAAAGGAAGGAATTTAAATCCTGGCTAAATTGGAACAGCCATAGTATTAAAATTGAGTACGGGCTTGTGTGCTGCTGGGTCATTTTGGTCAAGTTAAATGTGCCTTTGCAGAACTGCTGAATGGTGCCAGTTTGTCTGTGGCCCAGATAAGAGTTGCAGAGAAAGAATGGGACATCTGCAGGAGTCTTACAATAAAATGTAAAATGCATGGAACTGATTGGGTCAATGCAAACCAGATATACATAGTGTAAATAATGCTGCAAAGCCTTATTTGGATAGTTGTTGATTGGTTGAAATGTTAAGCTTTGTCTACGTTGTCTGAATCCCAAGGCACATGTTGCATTATTCATCTATGTTAGCTTCTTTCTAGAAGATCCTTTCGAATACAATGTATTACTTACTATGTTATTGGGTTAGGGAACTGTCAACCATGTACTGCCATAATCAATAAGTGTTATTGGACTGTACAGAGCCAACCTCCATGTGGGTTGGCTCCTCAAGGTTCGGGGACCTATAAAAGGTAGCTCCCACGAGGTCCTGTGTCGATCTTCTGGAAGAACACTTGGGACTGCGTAATGTTTTGGAGTGTCTCTGCTTGCATGAGGCTAGAAGGGCTTGGCCAAGAGCATACAAGGATCGAACCCACGGTGGTTAGGTATTGTATAGGGGAATTTGTGTTGTATTATCCAAAATAAAGTTTAGGTGCTCAAGTGCTTGATTCAGTATTTTATTGGCTGAAACTACTGGGGAAGCTGAAAATGAGCAATTTACAATCCCATTGACAAATTTCAGACTGGGCATAGTTCTATTTCAGATTTTCATGGATTTTGGAATATCTATCTATCTATCTATCTATATTTAAAACTGTGTGTGTGTGTGTGTATGTGTTTCTGCCTGTCTTGTGGGTGTCTGCCTTTGATTCGTTGCTACGACAACACCAGACTCAGAAACGCCGAGATTTTTTCCATTTCGGTACAGATTTCACTTTTCATTCCAAGTATACACTCCTGATTAAATTTTGTCTTGTTTATGTACACATATTTAATAAAATCCCCCCCCCCCCACCCAAATTTCAAAATATTAAAAAAACAGCTCTCACCCATAGAATGTTGGTGAACGTTCCATCGTGTGATGTCACAATGCCTAATGCTCACAGAGGTCCAATCAGAATGGAGCCATTTACATATGCCTTTGCACCAGCCCCAGCCCCTCCCCCCCCCCCCCACAGCATGTGTTGAAGCGCGTCATCACGTGTGTGGGAATAGAGAAAGAGGATTGGGGGTGATAGGGAATGGGGAACAGATGGACTGTCCCTACCCCTCCCCCTTCCACTCTCCCTCCCCACTATTTCACCTCTCTCCCCCCACCCCTCTCCCCCTCCCTCCACACTCTCCCCTATCCCATCTCCCCCCTCCCCTCCCTCCCCCATCCCTCCCCCCTCCCCTCCCCCTCCCCCTCTCCATCTCACTCTCCTCACTCTTCTTCCTCTCTTCCCCCTCCTCCCACCCCCATCCCTCCCTCCCCCACCCCCCTTCCCTTTCCCCCCTTCCCTCCCCCACCCCCTTCCCTCTCTCCCGCTCCCCCCACCCCCTTCCCTCCCCCACCCCCTTCCCTCTCTCCCCTCCCCACTCTTCTGCCTCCATCCACACTCTTCCCCCTCTACCCCCTACCCCATCTCCCTCCTCGCCTCCATCCCCCCTCCCCCACCGCTCTCTCCTCCCCCTCTCCATCTCCCTCTCCATCTTCCTCTCTTCACCCCACTCCCTGTCCTCCCCCTCCTCCTCCCATCCCCATCCCTCTCTCCCCCACCCCCTTCCCTCTCTACCCCACCCCTCTCTCTCTCCCTCCCCAATCCCTCTCTCTCCCCCTCCCTTCCTCCTCACTCCCCCACCCCTTCCCCTACCCCTCTGTCCCTCTTCCACCACTCCCCCTGTCCCTCTTCCACCACTCCCCCTGTCCCTCTTCCACCACTCCTCCTACCCCTCTCCCCCTCCCTCCCTCCCCACTCTTTCACTTCTCTCCCCCCCCTCCCCCTCCCCTCTCCCTCCCCACTCTGTCCCCTCTCTCCCCCCACCGCTCTCCCGCTCCCTCCACACTCTTCTCCCTCCTCCCCTCCCTCCCCCATCCCTCCCCCACACCTCTCTCCCCCTCCCCCATCCCTCTCTCCTCCCGGCCCCCACCCCTCTCTCCTCCCCCTCTCCATCTCCCTCTTCTCATCCCCCTCCCTCTCCTCCTCCCCTCCTCCTCCCACCCCATCCCTCTCTCCTCACCCCCCTCTCCCCCTCCCTCCACACTCTTCCATCTCCCTCCCCTATCCCATCTCCCCCCTCCCCCATCCACCCCCCTCCCCTACCCCTCTCTCCTCCCCTTCTCCATCTCACTCTCCTCACTCTTCTCCCTCTCTTCCCCCTCCTCCTCCCACCCCATCCCTCTCTCCCCCCCCCTCCCTTCCCTCCCCCCTTCCCTCCCCCACCCCCTTACCTCTCTCCCCCTCCCCCCACCCCCTTCCCTCCCCCACCCCTTCCCTCTCTCCCCTCCCCATTCTTCCGCCTCCATCCACTCTTCCCCCTCCACCCCCTACCTCATCTCCCTCCTCGCCTCCATCCCCCCTCCCCCACACCTCTCTCCCCCTCCCCCATCCCTCTCTCCTCCCGGCCCCCATCCCTCTCTCCTCCCGGCCCCCACCCCTCTCGCTTCCCCCTCTCCATCTCCATCTCCCTCTCTCCTACTTCCACCACTCCCCCTACACCTCTCTCCCTCCCCATTCTTCCACTTATCTCCCCCCACCCCTCCATCTCCCTCCCCCACCCCTTTCCCTCCCCACCCCTTTCCCCTCTCCCCCTCCCATCCCACTCTTCCACCGCCCCCCTACCACTCTCCCCCTCCCGCCACACTCTTCCCCCTCCCTACTCCTTCCCCTCCCTCCTCCCCCTCCTCCCTCTCTCCCCTCCCCCACCCCTCTCTCATCCCCTCCCCCACCCCACTCTCCTCCTCCCTTTCACCCCTCTCTCTCCCTCTCCATCTCCCTCTCTCCCTACTCCCCTCCCACCCCCTCTCTTCCCCCTCTCCCACCCCTCTTCACCCCCATCCCTCCCTCCACCCTCCCTCTCGGCCCACTCCCCTACCTCTCCTTCCCCTCCTTCCGTCCCGTCCCCCCCCCTCCCTCTCCTCCCCTCTCCCTCCTCTCCTCCCCCTCCCCTCTCTTCCCCCTCTCCCTGTTCCTCCCTCTCTCCCTTTCCTCTCCCCCCCCTCTCTTCCCCTCCCCCCCTCCCCCTCTCCTCTCACGCACCCCTACTCCTCTTCCCTCTCCTTCCTTCCCTCCCTCTTGCCTCCCCCCTCTCACCCCCCCTCCTCCCCTCCGTCTCCCCCTTCCCCCCTCTCTCCCCCCTCTCCTCCCACTCCCCCACTCTCCTCCCCCTCCCCCCCCATCCCCTCTCTCCCCCCCTACCACGCTCTCCGCTCCCTCCCAAATCTCTCCCGTTTCCTCCTCCCCCTTCCTCCCCTCTTCTCACCCTCCCCTCTCCCCACCCCGTCTCCTCCCTCTCCCCCCTCCCACCACCTGTGTGTTTGGTGGTGGTTAGTGTGAGTGTGATGCCGCAGCACCCCCCCCCTACCCGCAAACGCGCGTTGGGGAAACCGTCCCAACGGGTCTGCACTTGATCTAGTATACTATTAAAAGTCTCGTCTTGTTTCTATGTGTGCGTCTGTCGGTGTGTTTGTATTTTCGCCAAAAATGTACACGATAGCGCTAACATTTTTGCAGAACCTTGCTCAGCTTTTTCCCATAGTTGATCTAATGTTTCTTTCAGATTTGATGTTGCATTTCACGTTATTGATATTTAAAGTTTAAAAAAAGCCAACTTTGAGAATAATAACTGACTGTGAGAGTCAGACTTTTCTAGCAGCTTCCAGTGATTATGTCACAATGGCATCTCACACTCCTCCAATCACAATGGCATCTCATTTACACAAGCTACCGTGAACATTCCGATAAACGAAAATGACATCATGATGTGATCTCTGCTGCCAATACACAAGCTGTGAGTGTTGATGGAGTAGGGGATGGGAGGAGAAGAAATTTTATTTAAACATTGTCTTTAGTGGGGGAGTGCGAAAGGGGAGAGGTGAGGGAGACAGCAGCTTCAAGGGGAGTAAGGAGAGAGTGAGATTTTGCCCCCTCCCCCCCCCCACGTGGGAAGGGTTGATTGGCTCAAGGGAGGCCGATGTTGACCCAAAAGTCGAGTCCATTCATTAGCTCCAGGAAGCGCCGACTGCCCACCCCCTCGTGGGGAGGATTGATTGATTGATTGGGGGAATGGGTTGCGTTGGGAGAAGGGGTGAGTGGTGGAAACGGGTTGCGTTGGGGGAAACAGGTGAGTGGCGGAATATTACGTTGGGGAAATGGGGCCCAATGGGTCAGGGGGGTAGGGAGGGGAGAGAGGTTATGGAGGGTGGGAGGGAGTGACTGAGGGTAGGGTAAAGGGAGGGAGAGGCAAAGGAGGGAATGGAGGAGGGGAGGAGGTGAGGGGAGAGAAGAGGGAGGGTGAATAGGAGGGGGATCGAGTGTTGGGGGATGAGGGGAAATGACAAGCGCCTGCACAGTTGGGGGCTATGGATGAGTGGTGGAATATTGCGTTGGATGAACAGGTTACGTTGGGGAAATTGGTGATGGGGCTGATTGGCTCCGGGGGCGCCTGTATCCGGGGTGAGCGCCGACGGCAGCCAGGAGGATGGGGCCCAATATGTCCCACTTGGTCTAGTATATAACTCAAGCTCTCATCTTGCTATCTGCAGGTGTGCGTTGTTTCTCTATTTGCGCAAAAACGGTACATAATAACGCTATGAATTTTGGCCCACCTTACTCACCATTGTCACGTGCTGTAAATTAAATAAGTTTTGTTCAGATCGATGGTGTATTTAAAAAGTTATTAAGGTTTAAAAAAAAATAAAACAGAGGAGGGCAGTGGGGGAGGTCAGGAGGGAAAGTGGGGGGGGGGTAGGGGGAGGTGAGGAGTGGGGGAGGGGGGGGATAGAGGAATAGGAGTAGGGAGGGGAGAGGAGTTATGGAGGGAGGGAGGGAGTGACTGAGGGTAGGGGAAAGGAGAGGGAGGGAGAGGTGAGGGAGGGATTGGGGGAGAGGAGGAGAGGGGAAAGAAGAGGAAGATGAAGAGGAGGGGGAGGGAGTACTGGGGATGCGGGGAAATGAGCAGCGCCTGCGCAGTTGGGGACTATGGGTGAGTAGTGGAATATTGCGTTGGGGAACGGGTTGGTTTTGGGGACCAGGCTTCCCGTGTGCAGGCACCCAACAAGTCCTTCTTAGTCTAGTAATAGGCAAAATTCAGCAGAAGTTGGCGAGTTTGGTTTGGTTGAACAGGGTAGAGGGTCTTTCAGGCCAACTCAGATACATAGACATGCATGCTACTTTAAACAAAGTGGCATGAATTTTACTAAACCCTGTGTGCCACTCAGCTTAGTGCCATCTGAAATGTTTCGGTACAAGTCCAAAGTTTATTTACCCGAGTACCAAGTGGAATATATCAAAAATAAACAGCATTGGCTAATCCTCGACTGTTGGAATTTGAACATTCAAAGTAATACGTCATTCCCAGTAGATATTATAAACCATGCATATATCATCATAATTGTAATTACTACACATATATTGTGAAGTTATAATGACTGAACATAGCTGGCCAGGTCAAGCTATTAAGTCATAAAAAACTTCAAGTGTTGTATTCTAATTATTATTCCTGCAGACCTACTTTATTGCCAGATCATACTTAGATTCAACTGAGGGTTTCACAAGAAAAGTGGACTCAAACACATACTGAGGCAAGTCCTCATATGATATTTGTAGAAGAATCTCATACAAATTGAAATGAGGTCTCTTGATTTAAAATATGTGCAAATAAGTGATTTATTTATCCTTAGTTAACCTTAATATTTCAATTAATTTCTAGCATTTATATGTTTTAAATGTAATTTATTTTCTAATATGTTAATTATTTTGTTATTTAAATCATTTTCAAACAATTTTAATGTCTCTGATTTGCAGATCTGTAGCAGTTCGACTGTAGAGACCTGTCTTCAGAATCCACCTGAATCCAACTAGTCACTGCTTGCAGGAAGTTCCATCTCATGGGATGGCTGCTATAGTGATGCCACAAAGATGATTGAAACTAGAGGACAATTAAAAATGTGCGACCAATAGAGAGATAAGCAAGACTGGCCCTCGAATACGCATATCCCAGCCCAATACATCTTTCTTTCTGGAATTAAGGAGTAGAGTATAATCAGCAGTAATGTTTTCATGGTACCATTTTCACCTTTGTGATTTTCAGTTATTTCAAAATCTTTATAAGAATTATCTGGAAAAATTAAAACAATAAATCATTGTTATTATTGCTGGTTTGATTTTTCTAGTGTTGCCTGACTGGTGCACTCATATAAGAAGCCTAACTTTGGCCCCACATTGCTTTGGTTGTAGAATTGGAAATAGTGATAATCCTGTATTTTCTACCTCTGTAGTTACATGATAGACACTTCAGTATTCCAATTAAGAGTTTCAACTAAATAGTTCTGGAGGTTTTTATATCAACCTTCACAAGAAATTGATGAACTGTCACATATTTGTGGGGCATATATATTACCAATAGAGATAAATATCCAAGATAATAAATAAATTGTTTGTGACTAGAGAAAAACGGGCATTAAAGTGATAAAACCACTATGTGAGTGAGAACTTGCCAAAGTCTGCCATGTTTAATATACCAGCAATGTCCCACAACTTATATTGAATAAATAATTAACTGCACTAAAACCTCGTACCACAAATAACAAATACCTAACATACAATTTAAATAATCAACAGAATAAAACAATGTTTATTCTAATTTCCACTCTCTAATAATGTAACACAAATGGTCTCAGCACATAATTTTGCAGTTAAAAAAATATATATTTAATTGGTCAGAAAATAGTCAAGTAGTGAATCACAATAAATATATTATAATATATTTAATATTACTTTGTATACTTGTGATCAATTCCAAATTGATTGACAATAGCAAATAGAAAGGTCAAAGAGTGGTATGGGTAAAAACAGGAAAATATCTTAGCCATATAACACGAGGTACTCCTCCAAGGTTCTCAAATTCTATCATGATGGACCATCATAAATATTATTTTCTCCCAGTTCAATTTTGTACAACTATTTAAATGAGTAACATCTTTTTTGTGTTGTGTTGTCATACGATATATGCTCCTCCATCTTTGATGCACCTAATATTAGGTAGCCCAAACAAATAACTTGCAAATTAGTAATTTAGTATTTCTGGTTTAAGCATATTTGTTTCAATCATCTTAAAGAGTGGTTGACACCAATATAACCTGGAATTTGTTCTTATCCATTTTAATAAATTCATCTTTCCACGCTAACACTTTAACAGATTGTAATAAGAATTATAGGCAGGGATTATTCATGTCTACTTCTCCCTACATTATAAAATCTTCAATTCTTACTACCTGCTATTCTGAGATAAAGTTTTCATCCTTGGTTTTAATTGCTGCACTATTGGTGACTAAATCTTAAAACTTTCATGGTCCTTTACTGTCTAGGTGTTTAGCACTCATTTGCTGGATTTTTCACTCTTTATGATTTGGCTTTGCAAAAATTATTAAATTTATTATTTTGCAAGTTACCAACTGGAGAGCAAAATCTGTATACTGGATGCAATGTCTTCTTACATACATCTATAAATAGATTGGAACAAGTGAGGACGAACACATAGAACCATAGAAAAAATAGATGCAGCAATAGGCCATTTGGCCCTTTGAGCCAGCACCACCACTCAATATAATCATGGCTGATCATCTAAAATCAGTTCCCCCTTCCTGCTTTTCCCCCCATATCCCTTGATTCCTTTAGCCCTAAGAGCTAAATTTAACTCTCTCTTAAAAACATCCAGTGACTTGGCCTCCATTGCCTTCTGTGACAGAGAATTCCACAGATTCACAACTCTGGATCTAGCCTGTCCAATTCCTTAAGAATTGTATATATTTTTATAAGAACACCTCTCATCCTTCTAAATTCCAGTGAATACAAGCCCAGTTGACACATTCTTTCCTCATATATCAGTCCTGCAATCCGGGAATTAATCAAAGTGTCACACAGGAGGCTTGTTCCCCAACGCCGGCCTCCCTCAGCTCCAATAAAGACACGATGGTGCAGCAAGGGGTGGACCGTCCCATGGAGTGACAGGATCAGAGACTAATCCGCATGGTGCTGACTGGCAGGAGAGGCGATCGATCTGCGCACGAGCAGTTTTACGATTTTTAAAACCTTGCTAACTTTTACATTATACCACCAAAACTTGGTGCACTCATAGCACTAGACAACGGTAAGTGAGCTGGTGAAAAATCGTAGCACTATCCCGTACCGTTTTTGCGCAAATAGAGAAACTGCGCAAACCGGAAGAGCACACGATCAGAGCTTTAGTTATCTATAGTTGTCCTTCCTCAAATTAGGAGACCAAACTGCACACAATAATCCAGGTGCGGTCTCACCAGGGCCCTGTACAACTGCAGACCTCATTGCTCCTAAACTCAAATCCTCTTGCATTGAAGGCCACATGCCATTAGCTTTCTTCATTGCCTGGCGTACCTGCATGCTTACTTTCAGTGACTGATGTACAAGCACACCCAGGTCTCATTGAACCTTTTCCTAAACTGACACCATTCAGTTAATAATAATCTGCCTTCCTGTTCTTGCCACCAATGTTGATAACCTCACATTTATCCACATAATATTGCATCTGCCATGCATCTGCCCACTCACCCAACCTATCTGTCACCCTGCATCAATAGAGGAAGGAAGAATGTTGGATCTAAAAACTAAGTCTTGGATTTGGTGTAGTAACAGTAACAGTAACAGTGTGGCCTAAGTCTGCAAAGGAAAACAAAAACAAATCATAAAGCATTGTCCATACTAGTCCACACAGGTCCCACATAGGTGATTAGTCCCAATAGGTCCCACTCGGAGGAGGAGCCATCTTGGGAAATGGCTGCTAACCAGCAGCCGTCCGTTTAATTCGCTTTTTTAATAGTTTTTACTTAGACCTGTGTCTCGTCCGTTTGGAGAAATGGACTTTCTAATGTGGGGGGTAGGTGGCAAATTTATTTCTAGTCCCTACCTGGTCGGTGAGGCAGCTTTTTCTCCGGGCTGCCCGTCGACCCGTCCTCGCGGCCTACCAGCGGGCCTGGAGCGCCGTTTCCTGGCGGGGACCGCCCAGCACCTTGCCTCGGTGGCGGCACAGCGCTGAAGCGCCATCGTGGAGCGGAGCGGACGATGCCTTGCCTGGTCGCCGCGCTGGATCGACGCGCTGGAGCTCCGGTGAGCTGAGACCGCCGAGTTCAACATCTCCGGGCTGCGGGTCTGCGGAGCGGTGCGGACAGCGCCGATTTCAACATCGGGAGCCTGGGAGCTCCAAACCGGCGCGGCCTTGTCGGCTTCGGAAGCCGTGGTCCCCGGCTAGGAAGCGGCCGTTCCAGGTGGCCCAGCCGCTGAGAGGGACTCTCCCGACGCCGGGGCAAGACCACCCGGTGAGAACGGCCAGGAACATCGGGCCTCCGTGGAGGCAACTGCGGTGGCCTCAATAGGCCTGACTTTGGGTGAACTTGGGGTTGGGGACTGGACATTGTGCCTTCCCCAACAGTGGTATCCATTGTGGGGGGATGATTTTTTGTCTGTACGTAATCCTGTTAGTCTTTGTCCAAGATGGCTGCCGTGAAGAGAGAGTGGACGCTGGTGCGCTTTAACGGCCGCTGCTCTCTCTTCACATTGTGTTTTTGATTTTTTGTTTTTGGACTGAATTCTGTTTTTAATTTGTGTTTCCGTGATGTCTTTATTATTTATTTTATTCTGATTATATGTTTTTTATTCCTGTTAATCTCTGTAAGGTCCTTGAGATGTCTGAAAGGCACCCAAAAATAAAATTTATTATTATTATTATTAGATGATTAGTGGGAATTAGAGCACATGGTATTGGGGGTAGAGTGCTGACATGGACAGAAAATTGGTTGGCAGACAAGAAAACAAGAGTAGGGATTAACAGGTCCCTTTCAGAATGGCAGGCAGTGAGTAGTGGGGTACCGCAAGGCTCGGTGCTGGGATCACAGCTATTTACAATATACAATGATGATTTAGATGAGGGTATTAGGGGTACATTAGCAAATTACGATGACACAAAGCTGGGTGGCAGTGTGAACAGTGGGGAGGATGCCATGAGGATGCAGGGTGACTTGGACAGGTTGGGAGAATGAGAAGATGCATGGCATATACAGTTTAATGTGGATAAATGTGAGGTTCTCCACTTTGGTGGCAAAAACAGGAAGGCAGATTATTATCTAAATGATGTCATATTAGGAAAAGGGGAAGTACACCGAGATCTGGGTGTCCTTGTTCACCCGTCTGAAGGTAAGCATGCAGGTACAGCAGGCAGTGAAGAAAGCTAATGGCATGTCGAACTTTATAACAAAATGAGTTGAGTATGGGAGCTAAGAGGTCCTTTTGCAGTTGTGCAGGGCCCTGGTAAGACTACACCTGGAATATTGTGTGCAGTTTTGGTCTCCAAATCTGAGGAAGGAGATTCTTGCTATTGAGGGTGTGCAGCGTAGGTTCACGAGGTTAAATCCCGAATGGTGGGACTATCATATGTTAAAAGTATGGAGCGACTGGGCTTCTATACACTGGAATTCAGAAGGATGAGAGGCAATCTTATTGAATGTATAAGATTATTAAAGGAATGGACACGCTAGAGGCAGGAAACATGTTCCCGATGTTGGGGTAGTCCAGAACCAGGTGCCACAGTTTAAGAATAAGGGGTACGCCATTTAGAACGGAGATGAGGAAAATCATTTCACCCAGAATTGAATCTGTGGAATTCTCTACCTTTGAAGGCAGTGGAGGCCAATTCTCTGGATGCTTTCAAGAGAGAGTTAGATAGAGCACTTCAAGATAGCAGAGTCAAGGGATATGGGCAGAAGGCAGGAACTGGGTACTGATTGTGGTTGATCTGCCATGATCACAATGAATGTGTGGTGCTGGCTCGAAGGGCCGCATGGCCTTCTCCTGCACCTATTGTCTATTGTCATGACACACTCAACTGTAATTATAACAATCATAGCTAATATGATGAGAAGTATCACAGTATTAAAGTAGCCTAATTTACAGTTAAATTATGTAAATAGTCTCAATATATAGAATAGTAGATGCTTTGGTGTGAGTTAGGACAACACATTTTTTGTCAGTTGACAACAACAGTGAAAGTTGTGACTGATCATCTAGTCAAGCTCAGTTACAAAGCTAAAGTCCATCACAAATTAGGTTTTTCTTGTTTAATGTAAACGCTGTGGATTGTCACCTTGTCGTGGTGGAGAAGCTTGTGTGGTCCTGAGATCCCAAGAGCGATGCCGTCTGCAGCTATGCTCCTGGTAGGGCCATCCATGGCGATAAGTCGATAATGGGAGGTCTCTGACAAAGCGCAATCCAACCAAGACCTCAACGGTGGAACAGGCGGAGGATGATGGCTGACTTTAGTGGAACTTCACAACAACAGGGAAGGCGGATGAAGGCTGCAGCAGATAAGGGTCCCCGGTCGTCTTGGATTCCATGCCACTGGATTTTGACCCAGATCTATCAAGGACCCTGTCTGTGGTGGCTGTCTGTGCACCAGCCTCCCCATGTTAAACAAGTCACGCACAGGCGTCCTCCATGAGAGGATAGTCATACTCGTTTTCTAGTGACCGCCATTGATGATGATATTCATTCCCAAATTTATTTCAAGGTTATTTGTTGTTAATGATAATGTTCTTATGTACAGAGTTCTGAATAGCTTTTCTGGTATGTTCAACTACATGGAAAGATAATGATTTTGAAGTGGAAAGAAAATATTTATCACCACCACCTTTTAATCAGATTAAATGGAAATGAGCATTACAACAGCAATCTTGATGTCAGTGTTCAGCATGAAGGATCACAGAACAGGCAAAGAGCCTTGTGGAATTGTAAGGTTTGTTTCTTCTGTAAATTAGGAATAGTACCAACATTTCTCATTAAAGAGCACAAAAACAAACGTCTGCTGCAGGTAGCTAAAAGAGACATTTGGGTATCCCATATTCATTTTCAAATAGAATTGCTCTCGGTACAATAGGCAGGACCGAGTATAGCTTCAATACGTAAAAAATAGTAGAAATGTGTTCAAAAATCTGAAATTATTATAGAACAAGGTATAATTGAATGCAAGAGTACAAGCAACATGATAATATCTTGATCATATGATACTCCGATTAGCACTAATTAAAAGCAAAGTACTTTAATGTCGCGGAAGAAGGAATGATCAAAGTCCTTGTTATCTTGCATCAGAAATAAATCTTGTAGTGACTAATTACCATGCAAGTGGAAGCCTGATATTCAACCACAGCTCATCCTCTCGGTGTTATAGCGGGTTTTTATTGAAGATGTAAAAATCTAAATTAAATGCAAATGCAAAACAGTTCCACTTTTGCATATAATAAAAACATTGTTAAATACATTCAGATCATGCCTGAATTTACTCGATCATTCAAATGATGACGTAGCAAATTTTAATGGTGCAGGACATCTGATTTTAGGCTTTTTGATTTGCCTTTTAAATATAAAAAACCATCATTATGGTATCTTCACTCAATTTCAGCCTTGACTTTTTGACTTTATTAATGAACAAACGCCTCTTGACTTAGCAATCCAGGTTGAAACGTTTTATTTAGAGAACAATTCATTTAATGGGAGCAGAACTAGTAAATGGATAAAGAGCTAATGGGATTATGCGAGCCATGCTCTGTGCAGACAAATCTTTGTCATCATATTAACTGAGTATAGGGTATAAGAATAACCTTCTACCAGAGACAACTGTCTGGAAACTCAAGGCTGCAAACTCTATGAATAGGAAGAAAAATGGCAAGAGATTGAGAGCAGCAAAGAAAACAAACATAGGTAATAAATGGATGGGTAACGTTTTGGGTCTGTCTGAAGACGGGTTCCAACCTGAAACGTCACCCCTTTGTTTTCTCCAGAGATGCTACCTGACCTGCTGATTTACTCCAGTACTTCGTGTTTATCTTCAGTATAAACCAGTATCTGCATGT